>NW_008795129.1:5292957-5309583 GCF_000699145.1 Aptenodytes forsteri
GGTGTTGTCTGCAAACTTACTGAGGGTGCACTCAATCCCCTCATCCAGATCATCAATAAAGATATTGAACAAGACCGGCCCCAAAACTGAGCCCTGAGGAACACCGCTCGTGACCGGACGCCAACTGGATTTAACTCCATTCACCACAACTCTCTGAGCTCAGCCGTCCAGCCAGTTTTTTACCCAGTGAAGAGTACACCTGTCTAAGCCGTGAGCCACCAATGAATTTGAAAAAGAAAGTTGATTTTCCACTAACACTTCAAATGCTCAAAGAAAAGCACACACATTGCACAAAGATAAGCAGGGCAGATAATGGAGTAAAGAAAGGTCACAGGTTGCAGGAAATCCTCCCAAACAGAATTTCGTGGAGGAAGAATCCCAGGAGGGTGGATTTATAATCAGTAAACTTAGACTGAGGCACCTTAAAAAGAACTGGATTAGAAGTGGCTGAAGAGGACCAAAAGCCTGGTCCTCTTGCTGTTTTTGCAAGTGGTAATCTGGAGGAGGGCTCTAGACCAGCATGACCATAACCCAGACAAAGGAGCTGCTTCTGCACTGAGCCCAGATGGGGTGCATGTAGAATGGACTGTTTCTGCTGCTGCAGATGGCAGTCAAGGTTAAGAGGTGCCTGGAGGCACGTTAGGCAACTATCTAGCCTGGAACAGGAGATGACCTCTCCAGAGGTCTCTTCACACCTGACAGGGACACAGAATGATCATACAAGGATCAAAGGGAGGGTAACTACTGGGCAGGACTTTCTGGATCGATACTAGGTGTCTGAATCACAGATGAACTTCAAGAGGAAGCACGACCATGAGCAGAAGTTTAAATGATTTTAAACAACATAACTCAGTAGCTTGAGAGGAGTTACTTGAGACTGTCTCATTTGAGAATTTCCACTAAAGGTCCTGTAGAGCCCCTGCCCTCCTTCAGAACTGCTCTGAGATGAGGAAACACTAGACAAATGAACTAGTATGTACTGTTCCTCTCCTGCCCAGGGTGCTTTTCCTACCTGGGGCTATTAGCCTTATCAAACCAAGCAGTAGGCACAGCACCTGGGATCTAGTCACAAACCTGCTGTGGTTTGACCTGCTGAATGCCAGGCATACATTCATTCTCAGATATTTCAAAGATTACTTCCTAAAGGAAGCAGTCTTTCACATTTCCTATTTTGGAACAAACTTCCAAAGGACTTAGGAAATAAAAACCTGTTTTCCCCAAGAAATCAAGTACTTCTCGGATGTCTCTGGCACATACTAGAAACCAGAGCAAGGAAAAAATGGCAAAGAGTTGCTTGTAGAACTTAATCTGCCCAAATGCAACACTGGTCCAAAATAGCTATGCAAGCCTGCGTTTCTGGCACAGAATCCAGGGTGAAGGTTTCCTTTTGCTAGATAGGGTAGGTCACATCAGCACCGGAAACCTTCAGGATTATCCCCACCTACACACGATTAATCCTGTAAACTTACAGAATTATCCACTGCCAACAGCATCTAAAGATGCAACCTTACAACAGCAGAAGGAATCTCTGAGACATACCTCCCTCTTTCTAAGTTCAGTTTTGCATATCCCAAGCAAAAGGGCTTTCCCCTCCCCTCTTCCACTACCCCCTAAGTCTCATATGCTCTCACAGCTCTCACATTTTTCCTTAAATGTGCCCCCTGCCCACTGCTACACCCTGCAACTCTACACCTGCCCTTGGATTTCCAAACACACCTCTCTGTCTTCCTTCCAACTGCACTCAAACTGAAGGAAGACCCCATGCCTTCCCCTGTGTATCTCCACTCCATTCATGCAGACAATTGTCCCAAGCTCCCAAAGCACAACAGGGTAGCTAGATAAGGGCTATGAAAGTCATCCTCTAAAGCTTTTCACAGGTCACCCAACCAAAAGCATACGTCTAGATTTTCAGCCAAATGTGCCAGGCAAGAAGCATTGCTGTTCCTTGGAAAAATCTCTTTTGTGTTATACCAGTTCTCCAGAATGGCTGGCTATCTGCAATGAAGTTTCAGGTTCCTACTTCATGGGGAGGTGCCCTTACAGCCAATGACAAAAATAGATGTCCCTGCACTCTGTTGAATTGTTTGCAAGTTTCACTTGGCTACGACTCAGGATCTCTGGCAGTATGGTACAGACTGGCAGGATGGGATTGCTAGAAGGGGAAGTAGCCTCCAAATTGGTTATGTCTACTAATGGCAAACTGGTCATCTCTGGCTTTCAGATGCTGTTGCTCCTGCACCACTCAGATCTCCTAAATGAGCTGGGAAACAGCTGTTTTGCACTGTCTAACACCATGCTAGAAGCAACAGCTCTTGGAAGACACAGGATTTGTAGAAGTGTGGAATACCATGCCATTGCTAGGGTAACAAGAGACAATCCCAATGACCTTGCATGGCGTTTGTATATTTTCACAACTCTCCTCTTCCCTTAAAGGAGTTGCTCCTTGCCTTTTCTGAGCTAGACTGTTTCCTGAAGCTGGGCCAAGAGAAGAGCTGCACAGTGTTTGCTTTCTTCCTTTGCTTGGAACCTCTTCTTGGTTTTGCCACAGGTTTATTCACAACAGCACAACACAAAAACTACGATGTTTTTTTCCCTTTTCAGGATGGCCTGACCCCTGTCTCTGTTTCATGGTGAACAGGTTGTACTGTTGTTCCACCTGATTGAATCTCAGAGCACTTCACAGATATGCATGGGGTTTCCTCCCAGCACTTTCTGGGAGGTAAAGGAAGTGAAATTATCAAATTTGATAATTTGATAAATTCAAATTGATAATTTAACTTATCAGTTTGCACACAGAGGGAAGATAAACTATAGAGACTGGCTGTGGTAATCTGGCCTGCCTTGTATTAAAGTCCTGACTACAGATCAAGAATGATCTCTTCCAGCCTTATAAAAAAATTGACTTGCCTTTTAAACAACACTATGTAAACTTCCAGTTTTCTTGGTTTATTTTTCTTGCTTTTTTTTTTTAATTTATTTTCCCAAAGAACTCTTTCTGATGGCCATTATCATCAAGTTCATTATTTGCTGACTAAAAGCTCCCTGCAGGGCTGGATTATAATACCTGTCTGTGGAAGAGGAACATCAGAGTCTAGGGTTTTCCAAGAACTTATGATCAAGGCCCCAGATTCTTTAAAACTTCTTAAAGCCTTAAGAATCCACTGAACACTAAAGGGTTGCTTGAGGAATAAGGTATTTCATGAGGTGAGAAGGGACCTCAACTACTGGCTCATATTAAAAGATGAGAGATTTGGTTCTTCGGAAGTCTAAACATAGATATAAAGTTGAGGCAATACATGTGCCATTGGGTAAGCTTGGGGGGCAGGAAGCATCTGTCTGTCTTTTGTACCATTAATCTAACTCCTTGTGTGACCCCACAGCCACTTCTCTGGTATAACAGCTAGTATTACACTAAAAAGCTACAAGAGCACGCACTCTACGGCCTGTTCCATCATTCTCCTAACATCCTAGTTTGCACGAGATAGAAAGCTAGAGACCCCTGCTCTTCAAAGCTATTCAGCTGCCTTATTCCATTTAGCTCTGAAAGATCTAGGTCCACCCAGCCATATGTGCTGCAGAAACACACCCATCACCCTGTTCACACCTGCTGGAGATTTATTCTGCTAAAAAAAAAAAAAAAGAAGAAAAGAATGTTACAAAGCATCATTCCATTGTGAAAAAAAGATCCCAGTGTGGGGGAGAGAGGAGGGAGGGAGAAATCTACAGCAGAGCTAATACAGCCAGAAAAAATGTGTTCTTTGAGGCTTCCAATTTTCCAAATTAGAAAACAAGTAGGTAGATTCTCTTGGAACAAGTCATGGGATTTACTCTGTGTTGGTAGTGAAATTCAGCTGCGTAAATGTAACACCAAGAATGCTCTGACATGTAAGGTTTCAGTCACCGTCAGTTCCCCAGGTGGACTCAGATAAGCAAGTATTCACTGCTATTAGAAGATGCAAGTTTCTCAATATGGCTATTAAACTCCCTAGTTCTTACCAACCTATGCTTGATGACATAATCTCCGCCTGATCACCCAAATAACGGGAGGAACACCTTTCCAAAACACGAAGAGACTAGCATATTAACAGAATCACAGATGTAGAAATTGTGGGTGATCTTGGACCAGTCTCGTCTCATCTCAGACTATCCCACCATCTGATAGTATGGTGGAATGTCCGAGATAGTATGACGTGACCTGGGCATGTGAGACAGCTCAGAAAGGGACTCACAGGCCAGAGAGGTCCTATTTGCCTCATTAACCCTGTACTATTTCAAAGAGCTCTGCAGGATTGATTATTCAGGCTCATCCAATGGCCAGGACTCCGGTTTTTTCAATGACATGACACACACAAGTGGGTGGATGGTGACTTTGTTGCCCCAAGCAGATTACACTCAGATGCGGTTAACTGATGAGCTGCTCGGAACAGCTTTTCTTCAGCAGGGTTCAGCAGGGTCTCAAGGGTGCCTTGATACCATCTTATTTTGGTACGTGACTGAAAGGCACAATTATCGCAGTCAGGGGAGAGAGGTATCTCTAGGGGGCAACTCCGAGAACTAAGTCAAAAGCCTAAGGTATCGGGTGCCAATAGTCCTTCTTCCTATGCTTTTCACCAGTGCCTCCTCCATCCGTCTACAGCCAGAACAGTGTCTAATGAGAATGCAGAGGTTCAGTCAGTTCCCAGCGTGAAAAGCTTAAAATATCGATATTTTTTAAAAATAAATAAACAAATCCCTTCAATTCTTTCCTACTCTGATGGACTGCAGATCCAGCTGGGAGAAAAGAACCCAATTTTGAGATTTTAATGAAACCTAAAAAGTGATCAGATCCTTACCCTGCCCCAAAAGAGATTTTGCAAAACTCCTAAAGTTCCACAAACACTTACGCTTTAGAGTAGTTCAGAACGAAGTCAACTCCTTTCTCGTTGTCAAACTGGATGTCACGAGGCAGATCACTGTGAGAATGGGCATCAATGCTCAGGGGAAAGCCCGGATGCCACTCCTTCCAGCTGAGAAAACAAGAGAGGTTGGATTAACCATATAACCTTACCAGCACGAGAGCTGTGTCATTCCTTTACCTACACTGCTCTGTGACTCAACTCCATAAAGTAAATTTGCAGCAGACTCATTTGGGCCAAAAATAGTGACTTACACCGCATCAATACCTACCAGTACCCTACAGAATCCTGAAGTACAATGGAAGGCATCTACTTGGCCACCTACCTTCACAAAACTTGAAGTAACTTAATATCTGTGGTATTTCCAAACACTTGTCACGTTTGGCTGAAATTGGCTGTAGCTTCAAATGTATTGGGAGGGGAGGGTACAGAGAGACAGACAGCTGCCCAATGCACACCCATTCTTGAGGCTACATTTTTGCAGAACTGAGATACAGCAGCCAAAAGTATTCAGACACGTATTTAGGTTCCTCCAAAAGGCAACTCTCCAAGAGGTGCAGATAGTCTTGATTCAGCTCCTCAGAAGAGCCTTACCTCCTAATGGTCATGGCACACATTCTTTGCCATGTATGTTCTTGCACTGTGCCCCATTTTTACTTCAAAACAAAAGAAGGTGATTTGTAAAGAATACTGTTTCAATGGTATTTCCAAACTGCCTGCCACACACAGACTGCATTGTATGTTATCAGTTACGCATCTGAATTGTAAATAGCTATTTCCCTGGAATTATAAATGGTTTTGCCTTCCTTTTTGCATACGTAAATAAAATTTTGTGCCACACCTTTTTGAACTATATTTTCCTCTGCGCTATTTCCCACAATTTGTAAGCAAGATCCTTTCTTAGTCAAATGGTATCAACAACATATACACCAAGCCTCAATCCATCAATTCTGAATGGACCCTCTGTCCTTCTGATCCTTACTCCCACGGTAGGGAGATGCAAGTGCAAGAAACTTTTGTTATTTTGACAGAGAGTATGTTTCTAGGAAGAGGAAATGTCTAACGCCTTCTGGAGTTACCCACTGATAAAAGATAGCATTTTCCCATTGTGACCTTGGTTAGGAAAAAATGTCTATGACAGTATAAAGGTGGGTATCACAACTGTGTTCTGACAGCACATTCCAATCCACTCAAACAGGGCCACGTCTTCCACTGCACCCCGGTGCAGGAAACAATTAAAACTAGCTTGCTGCAGCAGCCAAAAAGCTCTGGTAAGAGCTGACATGTTCAGATCATGTTCCAAAACTGGAGTGCTGCTTGTAAAAGGCAAATGAAATCTGCCTTCCAATCTTCCTTGAAAGCACAACTGTGTGCCAGAGGGCCCACACAGAGACTGTACCACTGAATTCCCACTTAAGCCTTCCAGATAGGCTTATCTGGGATTCAAGTATCTCGTAATGCCACTTGCACCAGGATGATCACCACTTACAGTGAATTCCATCTAAGTAAAAAACATATATGGCCAACATGGTAACTTAGCTTTCTCTTAACCAGCAGTCCAGTAATTAGAGCAATATGATAATGTGAACATACTCTGCCAAACTCTGACCTGACGAGGACAGGCCCTGGACCTTCCGGGGAGCTGTGGGAAACTCACCGGTATGTTTTTTGACGGGTCTCAAGCTCTTTGCGTCTGTGCTGCTTGAGAATCTGGGTCTTGTCATCCCGGGGGAGTTTTGCTGTGGAACAGGGAAAAGAGACAGGGTTACGAGGTTCCCCTACCTATCACTGCCCAGGTCTTGAGAAGGAGAGCAAAGTTTCCAAACCTTCAAACTTCTGATCTATACCTTTACAAAGTTTCCGTGGGAAATGCTTAGACGATCCAATTTAATACCTCAAGTAGAAACACAGGTCCCTAGAGAATTTGTGGAAGGAGATAAGCTCCTAACTTGGTCCCTCTGAGGGGCAATTAGCTCAAGCTAAGAACATCTGTCTCAACTGTATATAAAACCTGGATTCCTAGTGTAGGCACTTGCTGTACATATCTAGTGTTAAATGGTCTGAATCGGGTCATGGGAATTAATCTTACATTTCAGTATCTAAGGAAATTTTCAGCAACAGCAGAAATCACAACATTGTTCCAGCTAATCTCCTCTGCTAAAAGACGTCTCCAGGAAACATCTCCTGTCCTCTCTCCTTGAGTTGTGCTCTCCCCTGTCAGCTCGGGGCAATAATCATATTTTCTTATCAGGAGAACAGAAAGAAAAAAACAGTGAGGCTTCATTTCCAGGCAGCTTGCTCTTCTGACCGTGTATTCACTATACCGTTAAATAACACAGAGACTTCCTTACTGATCAGAGAAAGGGCAAGGTACGTGACTCGCTTTACATACACAAATGGGAAGGCAGGTAAAGCCAGGAGGAGTTTCATGGAAATAGCTGTTTGGGGTTTGGAAATATCAGAGGTAATACAACTGATAACATGTATCGCTAACGGCTTCCAGCTGGTTGTGTTCAAGTTACCAACAGGGTTTCACTTGCTTTTGTCCTTTACCTCACCATACTCTGAAAGCCACGCGAAGCTGCTTTCCATAAAAGTGTTACAGTTTTTATAAATCAAATTATGAAAAATGGAAGGTCCCTCTGGAGAGCAAAAATAAACTGACACATAGTTGTGATTACAGGACAAAAGGCTTCAAATGCAAAATTCCTCAGCCAGGAGCAGCCAAAAACTTCATGGGAAGATAAACATTTATTTCCTACCACTTCATATATTGTTTCAGCTGTTTTCAGGCACTCATGCTGCAGACCACTACAGCAGCCAACCTACCCTAGGAAGCACAGAGGGGAACAAGCAAACATCAGTGACAAATGTCTGCCCCAACCCTGATCACAGCAAGCAGGTAGTCAGAGACAGTTAAAACACAAATTTCAGGTCCAACAGGCCACTCTGAACAGAGCACAGAAGCGCTGTAACACTTTTCTCACGTTGGTCACCACTACTTGCAGCAGCCATATCCATCTCACCCTGCCTTCTCCTGGACTTGACAGCATGCAAAGAGAAGGGGTGAAAAGTGAAGCTGCTTTTTCAAGTCAGTCCTTGCACCTGCTGAGCAGCCTACTTTGGGATTTTATTTCACTCTCAAGAAAACATGACAATTTACAGGCAATTAATCATGGGCCACTTAGGGGCTTAGTATGAAATGAAGATGGGACACTAATTCTAATCAGATCAAAAGGGCTTCCAGCAATGGAAATGTGGAGCAGACAAAAATTTGGCATTAGGGTCAGCCTTCAAATTCAAGACCAGTGTAACATGCCAGCGTAAGGACTCTTCCTTGCATGTGCTTCCCAAAATATCCAACTCAACTGCCAGCGCCCAGCCCAACAAACAGCTCAGAAAGCAGTCCTAGTCAGCAGGGAAAGCCCATTCCCTGGGATGCAGAAGAGGTAGTGGGTCTCCATGTGAGAGAGAAGATTGGGAGGTACACAGGGAAAGGGGAAGGAGAGGTGGAAGAATTCTGGATGTTCTGCAGGAAATCAGGTTTCTTATGGCTCTCACCTCTTCCATCTCGAAGGACAATCTCTTTTTCATCTGTAATCCAACGGTAACATGGGAACTCCAAATAGTCACCCACTGGTGTTTTTACAGTGATATACTTAAGGTACCAGTCATCCTGGTACCAATATTTTCGTTTCTCAATTTTTATTAGCTGAATTTCTCCAAGGTCTTCTTCCACAGTCACATCATAGGAGTCAACCTACAAAGCAGAATACAGTCAATGATCCACTGCACATGCAGGAAGCACAACCAGCACTACACAAGCGTACCTGGCCTTTCCTGGTATGGCATGGGTACAACAGAATGTTCCAGCTTCTGGTGGGTGAGAAAAGGAATACCTATTATTGGACTACAATGCAGCAGAAAGATGAATAAAAGAACAAACAAGAACATGCAAAACACTCCAGAAACAGTGAAACATTTTTGTATGCAACCTAAAAATGATATTACTCCTTGAAATGTTTGCAAGTGTGAGGAAAAACATGCAGACCATGAAACCATTTACTGCTCTCCTAGCAATAGCTGAAAGAGGTATTGCTAGGGCACATCTATTCATGCAGCTGGAGTGGAAAGGTGATCATGAGATTAACACATTGGACTAGGAATCTAAAGACCTGTGTGTATTAGTCATATGTGCTTCAGACTAAGGACAGTATCCAGAGCACCTAAATCCCCCTTGTCTTGTGCTTCCTGTGGCTGGTCTTCTTCAGTTCTCCATTTTTACAATGAGGACAATGGTACACTATGTTTGTACAGCTTGGATTTGGACAATGATACATTTTATGTTTGTACGGCTCAGATGTACAAAGGAATTTAAGCAGCTAACTGAAAACAAGGTTCACAAGAACCACATCTAGCTCTGGAGGCACTTCATTCTTTCACAGAAAACAAGCCAGCATGTGGAAACGTGGTTTAGCTCCTCCTTCAGTTTGGAGTTAACTCAAAGGCCTGACTCCTGCAACATGGAGGGACCTCAGCCCAGACTTGCACAGTAGCTAGTCTGTTTAGTCCTTTCCCATGCTAAGGGTCTGGTCACAGGGTCTTTGCACTGAGCTGGTACTGAAGGCTAGAACCACCCATACCTGCTCCTTCAGGAGTGCCCTCATCAGTGGCCTACAGGGACAGGCCCCTGAAACCTTGAGTTATTGGCCATGCAATGATCCAGGTGAGGAGCAGACCAGTCCTGGTGCTGCCCCTACACCAAGCTTTGCTGAGGTGGGAGGGCTGCAGCTCTGAACCTGGTCAGGCTGAGGAAGCGACTGAATACCGCGCTTTCCCTTTCTTGATGACTGCTCCAGCAGGGCTACAAAAGAAGTAGCAGAGAACATTTTCTTCTCCTTCCATTTGAATTACAATGGCTTCGACTACCAAGCTCAGCATTTCTTCTATGTGGTAGGCCTGTTCTCAGCCCACATATGTGATTTGGCCTCTCAGGGCTTCACCATCAGATGGCTTGAAATGGACGTGGAGCCGCTTGGCCCACCAGGATGAGTGTATATGTGAGTACATGTAATAGCAAACCTTAGCTGCTAAGTGCTAGCTACTGAGGTGTGACGAGTGGCCACACTGAAGGCCACAGAGAACTAGTCACCTAGACACAACAAGATGACTTTGGCCAGCAAGGTAAGGCACCAGTTCACTGTGTAAATCGCCTCTCCCACAACACTGCCTTCAGTGCCGCAGCTACATGGCCAGGCCTGGGAGAAGGACACTTGTGGACATGGTGCTTCCCTCAGCACTTCTTGGCCATGCTAAGCACCCCCCACTCAGTACAACGGCTGCTATGAATGCTGACTTAAGTGCCTTGCTAAATTGCCTAACAGATTTAGGACAGTGAAGTCTTATCCCAGAGATGGGTACTTCAGTCCTCTCAGGACTAAATTCTAGTTAGCCCCCTTCTGGGGCTAACTTCTCAGGGATGCATGCAGTCTCTTATTGCATGTGGGGACAGCACCCAGCAAATGACAGTTCTGGCGGCACTTGCACTATTAGGCAATACCTGCGTAGGAAGAAATGAGTCATCATTTCAAATATGACCAGTAAGACACCAAGCGGTGCTAGGCAATTCAAGAGAACAGGAATTGACTCTCACTTTCCAAGAGTGTAGACAGCTCAGGGCAAACAGGAGTAGCTAAGTGCTCATCGCAACAAAGCTGAATTGGCTACGGCAACCATAGGAGCAGCAGCCAAAGCCTACTCCGCTCAGATGATCCTGCTAAGTTTCATGTGGTTACAAGCAGAGACTTCATTCTCTTGTGGTTTTTCTCAACACAGTCAACAATCTCAGAAACGAACCAGCTGCTGGTATCAAAAGGATGAGGTACTGCATCGACATGCTGCAGTGCCTGTAGAGACTCACCTGCCTGTGCGAGCTTTGTCAGTTGGCTCCTGACCTAGACACCACACTCTGCTTGTTCTTCTCAGGAGCAGTTTCTTAGCCTTCCCCGGGCATTTGATACATGCCCATTGTTACTGTCTTATTTGCTAGAGAAAGGTTAATTCACATAAGGACCAAAACCGAAAAGTGAAGAAAGATTAAATTCCAGACAGGAGAAAGGAGGAAAAAAAAGTAATTTTTAAATGCCTCCAGATGGCACTGGTCATTTCAACTGTTACAAAAGAAAGATTCATAGCAACTTGCACCCATGTGACTGGAAGAACGCACATAAGAAGGATCCCTTGGCATCCCTTCCTCTCCCATTTTAACCCAAGTTTCCCACATTATTGATGCAAAGTACCCTTTTCTATGAGCTATCCATGAATTACTAGCTGCGATGATCATTTTGGGATAAAGACATCTATCTGTCCACCGAAGTTTGGGATGACAGACCTCAGTTCTCTCATAATCCATTACATAAAAATACCAGCTTTCATAAAGTTTGTCACATCTAACTGACTCATAGAAGCCAGAGAAAAATAAAAAACCCTTTAGGCTTTGAAGTCTACCTTGCAGACAATGAAACATTGTCCTTGCCTGTCTTTCCCCAAAAATGTTCTTCAATCAACTTCGAAACTGTCAGGCCATGATTGCTACACTGCAACTCATACGAGGCTGTTTCATACTAACAAGGATATTGGAATTTCTTCTAATATGCAGCCTAATTCAATTTTAGGCTCAAATATTTAAAATGGGCATGGATGGTGCTTATTTTGATTTGCTGAGACTTAACAGACTAATCTTAGTCTGAGCTATATTCTCCCCATGCCTATTAAAGCAAGAGACACTGAACTGTTTCTTTTAGAAAGGAAGCCCATCATGTCGTAAATAAAAATTTGCAATGGTTATGTCAATAGCACACCCATACACGCCAAGTGGTAACAAACTGCTTCACAAATAGCATGGCGGTCCTTGGCAAGCTTGGGATGACAGCACCTGTCTGCTAGGATGTGAGCTGAGAGATGAAAATCACAGAGCTGAGATTTCAAACAACACATTAAAATGACGCTTGTCACTTTTCCTTTCATCTCCATAGCAGAGAAGAAATAGTTCTTTCTGTAGAGCCAATAAATATATTAATTTTAAACATTTTTTGAAAGTTTATGTTGCTGACTCTTCAATCCCTCCACCCCCCCAGACACTATCCCAGAACAGCTAAAAGGATAATGGGCAAAGGTAAATTCATTCCCTTGATGATTCATGATTTTGAACCAGCTATGGAGACTGAAAAATGTTGAGCGGCTTTCCTCAGAAATCTCATTAATAGTGCCCTGAGCCACAGCTGTGACAGTCAGTGACTGTAGGACATACCCCTGCGCTCCTGGCTAAGCGAATGGAGATTCCTCCCTCCCACAATGCTGGTTTCAAACACCACCTTGATCTTTGCCTGTCACCCCATGTCCAATATTCTCGGCTTCACTCGTCAGTTGGCACAAGGAATTCTGGATCATGGCTAGAAAATGCAGGTAACAGGCTCAGATTGTTTCCCATTCTTCAAATCTTCTTTCCAGAAATAGGCAGCACTTGAACCATTTCTATTTCATACTCATTTCCCTGCAAATCCTGTTTTTCTCAATAAAAACAGTGTCAATAAACTCTTTACCAGGCTCGAGTTTCGCACTGAGTCAGTACTTCTGCAATTTCGTATGTCTTTCCAGGACCAGATGGCACTTTGCAGAAGAGTCCCTCGTCACAGGCTGTCGTACCACGTACCTCAAACTCAGCCACTTCCTGCTTGTGCACCTCTTTATGCAATTACAACACAAAATGAATTCTCTCTTTCAATTTTACCGTGATCTTGTTGCATTTGGCAGTCAGGAGCTGGAAGTAGCCACCTTGCAGAGACACGGTCCGAACGAATCCACAAACCTATGTGAATTATTACCCGTTTGTGTTCATCACTATTTAAACATGTAAAGACTAATGCAATAACCTACAGAAGCAAATGATAAACTGCATCTGAATCAGATTCGCTTTGTATTCAGCTACTTGGGATTCTTATGCTCCATCTTCTCACTCATTTCCAGTGCCAGGGCTAGTCGTGTACAGAGGAAGAATAAGGTGACCAAAGACACTGTCTGGATAGGGGAAACGTACTGCATTATTTTTATCTCAAGTCCTCACAAAAACCTGTTGCTGTCAAGTGATTAGCATGGCACAGAAAGTCTGAAATTGGTCTTATTTTCTCATCAACTCCTTGTTGCCCAAGATACCCGACTATCTTTTTTTTTAATTCATGTCCTTTAAAGGTTCAGCTAACAATTTCATTTTTAAAAAATCCTCATTTACAAGTATATATTTCTATAGTTCTTATAATGTCACACCTATCTATATATACACATCTAAGATTTAAATTAAAGAGCAATGTGAATCAGATCCGAAGAGTTGACAGAAATGTCACATTGACAGCCAATCTTCGGAAGAAACTCATTCCTCTGGTAACAATCTCTTTGCTAATATTACAAGAGCCCTAAAATAGTTGCACAAGTCACTGTCAAGGTAATGCAAAAAGGACATTCAATTAGCCTAAATGTTCCCGAAGGTTTTTAATCTTTTTATGACCATCACAGTTCCCATTTTAATGGCACTTCTGAAAGTGAGGGTTCCCTCCTGATGTCTCACCCAGCTTTCGCTGCCCTCAAGCCAGCGACGCCACGGGCTCACCGGAGATGACAATTTTGCTAATGCAGTAAAGTTGTGTCAGGTTACAAAGATGGTACAAGGGCCAAGTAAGAATTGACAGTTGGTTGCTCAAGGTTTCTGTGGCAATTGTTGTACGAGGTCTCCTGGTAAACACATGGCATCCCTGATGACTGCATGGTGAGCCACAGATGCTAGGAGTTTTTACACAGTTTGAGTTCAGAGTGAGAAAACAGAATTAATGAAGACTATTGGACTGTCCAAACTCCTGCAGCATCCTGTTCAAGCAATTTAATCTCACGCAAAGCCTAAGCTCTTTCTTTTTGAGGAGAGACTCCTACTGACTAGCCTAATATTGCAAAAAGGACGACACAGACAACACCTGTTTCTATAAGCACAAAGCTCTAAGTGGAAAGACCTGTATTTCCCTTCTGGAAATAGTTGTGAGTGCGTTTCTTTCAACAAAAGCAAAAAGCAGATGAAGGGGTAACAGGAAGAAAACAGAGAACTGAGTGACACCATAACATTGCTTTGAAATCATTCAGCACCAACAGGAACTTACTCAAAAGACACTGCGTAAAGAAAAGCAGCTACAGCTTTCTACATCGTCTGTGTCCAGTACTTGGAGTAAGTCAGAAAAAAACTACAACTGGCCTACCATTGTGCAAATCCCTTCAGGTTTTTCCACGTCCCTTTCCCTCAATCAACATTTGGCATGCAAATCTCCTACTCAGAACTGGACCAAGCCCTCATTCATTGTATCTAGTAATACGCACAATTTGCATCAATTCAAATGAAGACATTACCAGGATAATGGAATGACTGAGCCTGGCCCAACATTTAGGAAAGAAACTGGAAAGTAGAAAAAGCCTTACAAGATAATACTGTAAAATTCTGGTCATCCACTGAAAAAGGGCATTTTTTTGCAAATGCGTTCACAATTGAATTGCTTTGCAGAAAAAGAAAATTATAGAGATGCTATTGAACAGAACGCTAAAGGCAGAACTGTGAAACCAGTTGCTACATTTTACAAACCAACCAACCTTGAAGTCTTTTGGCCTGCTTCAGTTTTAGTTTTTTGGTTCCGTATTGGTATTTTTCTTTTCTCTTTCCTTCTTTCTTTGCACAACGCATTAGTAAGACTAACAGTGTTTTGGGCACAATGTTACCTGAACAGGTGCCTGGAGAAACACACTGAACTCCCCAAGAAAACATCCTCAACACCAAAACTTAGCACATCGTACTGCAAGCGTCCAATGAGCCAGACACTTTATGGAACGTAGAGTTATTCTCATTCTCCACAATAAACACATGCTGAAAAAACTGACTGCATATTTGTAGTGTCAAACACATAACAGTTAACAGAAATAATTAATCTGGATAGGAGAAAAAGTCCTCATCTGGATTTAGTCAAGAACTTTTGCATTTGGAAAGAAGTTCGACAAAAAAGAAGAGACAGTCCCTGCCTCAGCAAGCTTACTTAGCTAACAACACATTTTATATAAAATGCTAGTACCCAGGTGAAGACTTTCAAATGCGCCTAAAAGCTACCTTCCCGAGGAGATGTAAGTACTCCTTTTAGGTGCACACATCCTCTGCTGTAGTGCTACTAACATCCACACACCTCCGTTCATTGCTTCCTCAGCCAGCAGGGTCCAACGCTCGCAGGTACCTCTGCTCCTGCTGGACCTGGTCCCACAGCAGTTCCAGAGTTGCTGCTGAGCATATACTTAATGCTCACATCATGGCATTTTCTCCCTGTGACAGGATCCAATCCAATCGGATGTTGAGAGTACTACCAGGCTCTCCATCACAGCCATCTCCCAAAGACAGTGAAACCCTCTTTTGTAGCCCAGGGATAAGAGCAAACTGTCTGGTCACTGGAGACCCTGGCGCTTCTCTCCTCAGCTGGGCAGGGCTCAGCCCTCCTGGGAGAGCACCCTAACCCTAAGTTTGCAGGACAGTCTGCGGTCGTCTTCAACCTCTCTTGCTAATGGTGTTAAGCTTCACTTAAAATATTGTGACTGTTCACCCGAGAAGAGAGAAAGAATGAGCGGATGTCCATTTGGGAGATTCAGATAACAAGGTTCTAAGCTCATGAATGTTTAATCATGAAGGAAAGTAACTTCAACAGCAGCGGCTGGTAAGTCCCCACACCTGAATTTGCTAGAGCACCTCCTCAGAACATTGGCTGTAGGTATCCGGGGACCATATCTACACATGCCATCAACGCTTATTCAAAATGCTGACTTCTGTTAACCATATCTGAGATATCTAACGCAGACGAGACCGGATACCCAACTTAGGCTGTGAACCACACGATTGAAGAAACAGACCTAAAGGCAAAGCAGCACCGTGGCAGCAATATATGCAGCAGTAGGTCCCATTTCCAAAGTGACTTGGGAACTTTGTTAAAACTTTCAAAGTTGCTTAAATCTCATCAGACCTTTTGGAAACTGTGAGTCAGGTTCCCAAATAAAATACACGTTTTGGGAGGGGAAAAAAAATGACCGTATTATTTTCACAGTGGGCAGTAAGCAGATAAATAAATGCCATTCTAAAACAGCGCTCAGAGTATAAGCGATTACAGATGGATAGCCAGGATACTGTGATAAGACCACAGAGAGGACAGGGCACAATACATGGCAGAAATCAAGGTTAGAAAGAATAGCACAGCTGATAGCCCAGTCCCAACTTCATTCTCACACTTGTGCGTTCATGCTGTTTTCCAACTTTCCTTGACATTGCCCTACACGTTTCCCTTGGCAGGCATCATAATTCCCACTGGAAGCTCTTATCTCTTTGTTTGATTCCTTGCAGATACCAGGGCTCTGACTACTAGTAAATACCGACCCTAAACACCACCTATCAACAGGAAGCACACAATGTTTTTTAGTATTTGTGAGGAAAACACGAGGAAATCTGAAAGCCCGTTGTCAGCCAGAACCAAAGGGCCCCATCCTTCCCCACGACTGGCTGACCACAGCCTGGGCTAACCCCCAGGACAGGGATGTGAACGACGGGCGGCCGGGGATGGCAGCGGGCGCCTCGGTCCCGCTGCCCCGCTCCGGAGCGCCGGCACACGGGGACGAG
>NW_008795129.1:5310101-5343999 GCF_000699145.1 Aptenodytes forsteri
CCACCCCGCTACCCTGCACAGCCCCCGCGGCAGCCCTCCCCGACGGCCCCGGGCAGCCTGTGCTGCACAGCTGCCCGCGCCCCGCACTGCGCCCCTCTCCCGGCACAGCTACCCTGCACTGCACCCCTGTGCCGGCAGAGCTACCCTACGCTGCACCCCCGTCCCGGGCACAACCACCCTGCGCTGTGCCCCTCTCCCGGCACAGCTACCCTGCACTGCACCCCTGTGCCGGCAGAGCTACCCTACGCTGCACCCCCGTCCCGGGCACAACCACCCTGCGCTGTGCCCCTCTCCCGGCACAGCTACCCTGCACTGCACCCCTGTGCCGGCAGAGCTACCCTACGCTGCACCCCCGTCCCGGGCACAACCACCCTGCGCTGTGCCCCTCTCCCGGCACAGCTACCCTGCACTGCACCCCTGTGCCGGCAGAGCTACCCTACGCTGCGCCCCTGTCCCGGTACAGCTACCCTGCCGCCCTGCGCTGCACCCCTGTCCCACACCCTGCACACAGCCCTCACAATGCACCTGCCCTCCCACTCTGCCCCAGCTCCACGCCAGCACACTTTACACAGCGCTGCGCACAGCGCTTTCCCCTTGATACCCTTCCACTGCTGTTGCCCGATCCCAACACAGCGCCCAGAGCTCTCAGCACGCTGCTCTGCAGAGCAGCCCTGCTCCTGCCAGGCATGGCTGCGCGCAGCCCTGCACAGCCCACCCTCACACAGCTCGGTGTGCCTCACCACCTGTACGCTGACAGGATTTCAGCCACGCACCCTCAAACTGCTCTGCACTCTGTAACCTCACCTCTTAATCACCCCAGTTCGCAGGCATACACACCCTTCTGTGCCCAGACCTTACACGTGTACTACACCGACTCAACACACTACCACGATCTACCCCCACATGTACACTGTGTATATCCCATTCACTTTATCGTCCAGAGTTACTTGCTCTATACTCACACCATACTACACCCTCATTATATATGCCAAATCTGCAAATCCACGTACAACTCGCCCTTTTCTCAGTCTAGACCCCCATATGCACTATTGCTGGCGTGCTTTATTCCTTGCATTCCTCTAAGCTTCTCAAACACCCTGTTGTCTTTGCACAACCATGTGTAACACTAACTGCCAGCATATCTACACATCAGAGCTGTACATACACAACCAACCCCCCATTTCCACAAAGCGCTCTAAAAATTCCACAGTTTCATGGTCTCCACCCTGAGTATACCAAGGACCAAACACTTGCTATCATTAAGATGTTATCATTAAGGCAACAGAAGAGCGGGCTGTGCTTCTTCCACAGCCCAGCCTACCCCAGAGAAAATAACCACATAGCAGTGACACTGCACCCTTGGCACTTAGGCACCGAGACCACTAATGCTGTTCTCCTGCATTTTCATCAGGCAACCAAATACCACATGCTGTCACCCCTGTTACCTCACTAATGATCTTCCTTCGTGACGCTGCCAGCAGCAGCTGCACGATACCGTGCTGCAAGGAGCCAGGTTGGGGCTTTTGCAGATCCCAGTGTCCTTCCACCATTGCTCTGTGATCGGACCGAGCTCCTCGTTTCCTCGCTGTCGGGCAGTTTGCCTGGCTGGTCTCTGTGCTTTGGTGAACTTGTAGTGACAGGTACACAGAGCAAGCAAAAATAAAACCACCTCAGAAGTGCTTTACTCATGGTACACTTGCACCTCAGGTGCTGTGCTCACATCACCTCACATACTAACTAACTCAGTCATACTTCGGTAGCGCTTTCAGTCTGAGGCACTCGCTACACATAGTCTTGTCTCCTCACATGTGAAGCTGGGTGGGCATTATCAGCCACCAACCTTCAAATACAGAGGAAGACAGCGATTAAAGTCGACAGTTGGAAGTTACTGCTGGCTCTGCCTGCTTCTGTTCTGGCAAGCCCGGTTGCAAAGTGCCTCGTGCCTCCCTCCAGCACGGCTGCTGCATCTTGGACTGACTGCTGGGAAACACCGCAAGATATGCTTACAGAGCCTGCTTCAGCTTCTAAAATTGCAGCTACCTAAGACGTGTTGTGGCCTGTCTTACTTACGCACCGTGGCCAGTGGTGGCCACACAGCAATGGGGACAGCCTGCAATGCCCTGGAAAGGTTCCCGTTCTTCTTTCACAGAAGCGTGATGCTACTGGGCTACACTCACCCAGACAAGTCAGGGAAGGTCTCCTACATGTGTCCTATACAAACAGAGTCAACCATTTGCTATATTGTGACTCAGATTTCAAGGTTCTCCCGCGTTCAGGGTATGTATTTACATATAGGCATATAAAAAATTCACTGTGTCTGCCTTGGCTCTACTGAATTGCTCAGCATGAATTTCCAGTCTGCTGCTACTTTTTAAAAACCTGAGACAGCTACAGAATCCCAGCCCAGAGATCTGATCGCTCCTCCTGAGCTTTAACCAGCAAGGGATCCTGCCTGCTGCACTGTGATCCCTTCCATCAACAATATTACCCCATAAAAGTGTACCATAAATTCGTAAGTTCTTCCTTGGTTTCATCATTTCAAAGAAATCATACATGTTTCATTTTTGCAGGGGTGCTGTCAGCCCTAAGTTTCTAAATTTAGATTCACAGCCTTCACTGAAAGATGTACCTGAAACTCTTTTAATATGTCAAATGCTTCAGAACCAGCTGTTGTCAGACACAAGGCCACCTTCTGGGCACCATCGGTTTTGCTGCAAATATGGAGCAAGTGGTGTTCAAACCTTGATTGGTGGGTTTCCGTGTTTCTTTGTGTTTCAGCTCCAATGCAGCGTTTGAACCCCGTCCCATTCCCCTGGGTCATCAGTTCTGTTTTCAGACCGTTCGGGTCTCTTCTGTACAGAGCTGTGACTGGGGAGACTTACTACAGCATTACAACTTCTCTTATCAGCTCATTAAAGAAAATACTAGGTAAGCTCAGTCCTGTACATGAAATTTGTAGGAATGCATTCGTTACCTCTCTCCAGCCCCTTCACAGCTATGTCTTTTTTTAGTCAGTCTGTTCCTTTAGCACCTCTCACTTTTATCATGATTTCCACCTTCAATGATTTATTGATAATATTTACTGTTGGTAGAACTTCAAATGTTTCATCAAAATCCTGCCAAACAAAATGGCAGGATACGTAAAAAAACCCAGCCATTTTATCAAAAGACTACGTTATTCCACTCTCGAGGAGACCCACCCTGTATGAGACCCCAGCACGATTCTTTTCCATGTTGTATCAGATGGCTGCTTGATGTCAAACAAGGAAACCAGTCTTGGAAAGAGCAGTTGGATCCCATAGCTGGATCCAAGGTGCGTGTCCAAAAGATTAGGCTATGGGATCAGACACAGACTTGCATTGCAGGGTTTCCCCTGCTCCCCCAATGCCACCCTGGAGTCCTCTTGGCACGGTGGCTAAGCTGCAAAGGGAAGATCGTGCTGCACCCTGCACATGGCACATCTCCCGGGGATGGAGAGGGAGGCTTGAGCCACTCAGGTTGAGGAAGACCCTGACCCCAGGTCTCCGGCTTCCTTTCTGAAACCACCAACTCACTTAAGGCACACGGTCATCATCATCACTTCTGCCTGCTCTTCCAGCAGCTGCATTTTAAAGCAGATGATCAAGCCCTTATGCTAAGACAGTGGAGGGCATGGAGACCAAGGGAGATGCAGCCTGTGAGAGACACTCTGGAACCAGGGGCTCCCTGGCCAAGGCACCAGCCTGCACCCCTGCTCCAGGTACTGAGGTCCTGCAGCCTGCATGCGTGCCAGGTGCTCAGACACCACTGCCGTGTCTAATCCCAAGGACTTTCAGCCAGCAAGGGATGGACCTGAGAACCCCCAGTTCCCTCTGGACCTCAGACAGATCAAAATCCCCGCTACGCCCAAGCCTAGGAGCGAGCAAGGTTTGTAATTGCCTTGGGAATGGGATGTACTGCATGTGCCTGGAAACCTCGTTCCCGCAGCGCAGGCTCTTGATCTTATGGAAAACATCCAGAAATGGGAAATGCGAGAAGCAGGGGCGCCGGCCCGGCAGGCCCTTCCCTGCCCGCAGCCCAGTGAGAAACAGCCCGGTGGCCGAAGGGCATGGGTGGGCACTGAGCCGGGGCAGCCCGAGGGGAGCAGGACAGCTGTGGAGGGGAACACGGGGCTGCGGTTGTAAGTGGAGTGCAACGTTACCTCCTTGCCAGTGTGAAAAATAGAATAAAAATAGAATTTTTTTTTTTCTTCCCCTATTTTGCATTCTATTTTAAGACGGGGCTGCTGTTAGGTGGTGTGCAATATTACCTCCTTTGTCAGCGTGAAAAACGCAAAAGGTGTCAGTGATCAATCTCTAATCGCTATCGATAACTACCTTCATACCTGGCAGTCCTTGTGTGCGCAGTTGGTGAGACCCAGTGCTGGTTTCTGGCACCTGCTTGCAAAACCAGGCAGTCCCATCCAGTCACGGACCCGATGCAGGCAGCAAGCCCAGGCTTATTTCTCCCCCAGCCACTTTCCTGGGGAGTGAGGAACTGCTCCCTGCATCACCTCCGCACTCGAGCCCCTCTGCATCTCACCCACCTCACTCCTCACTTGAAGATGGTTTCAGAAGGCAGTGGTGGAATCTGTGCACTCACAAGCAGGGAGCTGGGAAACTGGGCCCTTAAAACATGAGCGGCTGCTATTCTTGAGCTGGCTGTGTGTTAGTGGGGGGCTAGGACAGCCCCCTGCGAGGGGCACATCTACTCTGCCGTGGATTTTGCTGCTTGTTATTCACAGCTCTCGTTCTCCTCAGCATCACTCAGATTTACTACATGGAAATTCACAGCGGAAGTTAGCTGCTGTCCCTCTTTATCTCCTTGCAACGCCAGTGAAAAACAAGGTTGTTCTGTGAAGATGTCACATATCTTATAGCCCTCCTGAGGCTACAGGCAATTTGGGTGGGCAGATGGCCCTCTTGAAATATGCTAATAAAGGACTGGGAGTGGGGAGGAATGACACAACATGGTAATTAACAAATGATGGAGGGGATCAGTAGAGCCTACAGAAATTTCCAAGCTACATAAATAACCTAAGGGGCACGGGCTTAATAGCTGAGAACATATGGGTGCTAATTGTGTATTGCTCCACCAGAATGGGAAGAAAAAGCGCCTTGTTCATAGACCTGCCTCTGTCCCAGCTCAGAAATTAACTCTAGGATTGCAAAGCTCAGCACAGAGTGTCCTTGCTCTGCCATCCAGGCAGTGGCAATTCTGACACCAGCTGAATCTCTCACAAGCCCCCAGGAGGGTTGCTACATCACCACTTACTACAATAACTTTATACCTTTTGTGCAAGGGATCATCCAGAGTGAGTCTCTCTCTCCCCCCATGAACTTCCTACCGCCCTTTTTGAGGTGGTGTTCCTTGGATCCTTCATCCCATTTAGCATGATGGTAGGACACCTTCCTCAGCCCTGAGAACCATGGGATCTGGGACCGTCTGACCTCAGCACTTCCCCCTAAATCCACAGATCCTCTCACTGCCTCCACGGATGTAGCTGTGCTACCCTGGCACTTTGCAAGAAGAGGAGGGGAGGGAGACCGAGAGAAGACAGCCTGCTTTCAGGCTTCCCCTCCCCAAATCAGTGCTGGGAGGCTGCACGGGTAACACTGCTAAAGAGGAGGGGAGAGCAGAGGCATGGGACAGGTAGCCATGGACAAGGCAAGCACAAGGAATACAGCCGCATTAGTGGCTACTCTTTTGGTATCATTTGGTGCTGCACGCGTTTGAGAACTGCAAAACTAGAACAGCAGTGGGAGACTGAAGACTGGTGCAAAAGTCTTAAGCCCCAGCAGCAAAGGTAGAGTCCTGATAGAGGTTTGTGCAATATCAGCTCTAATCTGAAGTCAGGCAGGTCCAAATTCATCCCTGAAATAATACCTTTAACTTCTACCACAGCTTAATTTGGTCCAGGGCTGCAAGAAAGCTGCTCAGCGGAATGGTTTGATTTAATTTCTGTCTGATTTCTCTGGTCTACATGAACTGCTTAGGTGTGGCCATGAATGTAGCACGGTCCTGAAAGCACAGTTTTGGGATAAAATAAACCATTATCTTGCTGGCATGAGAAACACTGATTTGACTAATCCCATGATCAGAATCAGTTCTCTTTTAACACAGCACTTTCAAAAGCAAGAAGTTAAACATGAGAGCAAGACAAGTGGCCAGTCAGACTCTAGGGAGACCTCAGTTTATCCACAGGAAGGGAACAATGGTACTTTGTGAGTTAATTTGGGATGCTCAGGGGTAAAGCAGATATGAAGTACTACATACACTGACAGCTGCACTTTCTCGGTTGGGATCAAGTCATCAGCCCAAGAGATTTCCTATTCTCTCCCGACCACAAGGATAACTGTTTCCCTTGACAAAGGAACCTGCTGTCCCCAGCACCAGACCCTATGGCTCTAACAGTGATGAATTCTCCTAAGCCTGCTTGGCCTGCCTTGTTTGCAGGTGGCCTTTGAGACAGAGAGTATCAGGGCAAACCAGCACAGCAAGGGGCTGCCAGCAAAAATGACTGGGAGGTTAATTTTAGCGAAGTCTTAAAATGTTAGGAATTGCAAGCCTGGTTCCCTGAAGCTTCGGGATTTAACAAGCATACCCTGAGTGGTGATGTCCCCCCTCTGCTCTGTGCAGCCTTCTGGTGTTTTATTCAGTTATTTCAAACCCTCCTCTGATGTTAAAGCCTTTGAGACAACTTCATTCATCTCCTTACCACTCTCAGGCAAGGTTTCCTCTGTTTTCAGCTTTCAGTTCCTCTGCCACCAATCTTGCCTTTTCCCTAGAATACACTTTAAAAGAGTATTCATAAAGTTTGCCATCACTTGACCCTGTCTGAGCGATATTACATTTCCAATTATTCTATCCTGTGTAATGCACTGACTTGCTCCTTGTTTCCTTTACCCAGGGCTCTAATTATTTTTGATTTTTTTAAAAAACCTCCCCTGCCTCCTTTCTGAATTATATTCCCCTCTCTCTCCATTCAGCCAAGATGAATGAGTTTTTCCTCTGTTCAGTTCTTGTTCTATAATGAGATATTCTTGCCTGATTTTCTGATGTCATCCATCCATCCCAAGACTGTGAAAAAGCACCCTCTTCTGACTGTCTGTATTGTGGTAACACAATGCAATCCCAAAATGTCAGAGAGCATCCTACACATCAGAGGCTGGAGCCTAGAGGATTTCCAGGAAAAACTGGGATCGCAGGTAGACATTAAGCTTTATTTGCACAGTGTCACTTTTGGGTACTTCCATGGTCATTCCTATGAATCATGTGCTGATTGTAACTTGGTTCCTCCTAGCACAACTCTCTCTGCCCAGCCTTGCCCAGAGGCAAGCTGAGTGACTGAGAAATAATGACAGTGGTGAAAGAGGAAGGGGGGAAGAGGAAGGAAATTTGGGTTGCACAAGTAGAATGAATGGAAAGGGGCAAACACACCATGGTATAGGTGAACAGCCTGGAGATAGGGAAATCTGAAATGGAGGGGTTGGGCGACAGGAGAGTGGTCCACAGGGCGGCTGTGGGAAGAGGGGGATTGGAGGAGGATGTATAGTCCCTGCAGCAGTGCAGGCACAAGCCTGGCTCTTGAGGCTCTTGGGGCTTGGTTTTCAGTCAGCAGCTGGAGTTACACCATTTGACACCTGCGTAGCCTCCAGAGGGGACTGGGGTGGATCTTGCCAACCCTGCTGCTGGCCTCCCGCCTCCCAACAGCCTCCCTCTGTCCTGCTCTGAGAGGCAAGCCATGCTGGTCCTGCCAGCCAGATACCAGTAACTACTCACCGGCCAGCTCCAGTTCCTGGGGACCAGCTGAAAAATCCTGTTTCTGGAGTCACAGCTGTGCCACGTGCCGCTGAGCCACTGCTCTGCTCTGTCTTGGAGAGGGACACGCTTCACACACTGACAGTAATACTCTTTCAGATGAAAATGAGGTTTACAAGAGGGAAGAAGTTATTTCATAATTAACTCGAGGTGCCTGAACCCAAGATGAGGAACACTTTTTAACCAGCAGCCAGATGGTTCTACAGGCTCCGTTTGTTAAACCGTCTATCAGCTTTTCATCCCAGAGACTGGCAGTCAAACAGCAGGCCCTGGAAAGTATCTTACCATCTCTCCAGCAGGGTTTTTTGTATAGAGGTCTTGCTGGTGGGTTTGCAAACTTTATGTAAGTAGCTTCATTTACTACAACAAGACTTGCTTCACTAAGGGAATATAGGACAGAGCCTTTTGTTTTGCATGGGAGGCACCTCTCTAGGGTTGCAGTATTAAGCTTTCCTTCCCTTTCTTACCTAAAAGAAAATTAAAAACTAATCACTCCTTAAAAAGAAACATCAGTTAAAAGATTTTCTTTGAGCCCCCTTGTGTCTGTTACAGACACAACTTTCCAGATCTTATTTGCTCTTTGGCATTTATGCTTTTGTTACAAGCTTTCTCACAGCAGCACAGATAGCTGTTTTCCTTCACCTACTGGTGCTAGAAACCTATTCAAGAGAAACTGCTGAAGACTTCCCGTTCTGTGGCTCAGTCCTGGCATGAAAACGCACATAGCACTGCAATCGTGCTCAGGCCATCAGCAATGAAGGATAAATGCAGCCATCCACCACTCCAACTTACACAAAATTATTTTTTTTCTTAGAGGAGAATCATAGAAACAAGCATCTGCTGCTCTGCACAGAAACTGATGCGTCTGAGAATGCTGACTTCAGACATGAAGCATTCGTCGCAACACTCGGTGTCAATTCCAGAAGCTCCAGATTTTAAGGCCCACAGGAATCCTCTCTCCCCACCTCCTGCATGGCACAAGCCAGAAAATTCTCCCCATGATTCCTGCATCTGAGCCCAAAGCACCTGCACAGTCATATCTTCTCACTGCATCGAAGGAGTCGCCCACTTACTCTGATGGTTAACCATCCCTTTATCATTATGAATCATTTTAACATCAAATTGTCATGGGATGCTACTCTGTGTTGGCCTGCCACACTGAAGAGCCATCAAGTTCCATGTTTACTCCAATGAAAGTAACTCACTTTGATCATCATCTTACTACCAGATAGCTCAATTCTTCTCTCGTGTGGGCCTCTGATGCTTTTTCAAACAAAATGGATACTATAATGGGCTTGTTTTGTTCTGTTTTTTTATAGAAACACTTTATTGCTGCAGTCAATAACCCTGTGTATCACACACAACCAATTACAGTTTAAGAAACTAAAAATAATTCTGCAAGTGGTAATACTGAGAAAACGAACATACATGAAAGGATACAAAACTATACATTTAAGTTACTAGAAATTTACTAACTAAAAAATTCTGCAGAAGTGTGAAGTGTCTTGTATAAACTATACAACACATGCCAGTGTAAAGTTGTTTAACATTATACAATCACCTATCTACAAATGTTTTACCTCAATACAAGATCAGCTGCAATTTTTAAACAGTTATCTTCTATACAAAGACAAGTGCTTTCAGTACTTCATTGGAATATACAGACACTGCAATACCTCAAAACTAAAAAGTAATCACAAAATAAAAGGTCCCGCTTAGAAGTTTTCTTTGCATATCTAGTATAACGCTGTGAAAATCCAGCCAGCAATACCCTTGCTTTTGTATTTGCCCTGTTTCACCCCCGTTTGTGAGGGATCCCACCCAGAGTCACCGACCTCCCTTTCATTGCTGGCCACAATCTCCACAGCAGACTACACCAGAAATCTGTATCTTAACACACTTCAGCTTTAGGAGAAATTTGGACCCGGGTCCCACTTTGTTATAGATACTTACCCAGCCAAACACAGGGCAGAAGCAACCGGCTCCCATGTGTGGCCATATCCACGCATCACTTCAAAGGTTTCTGAAGAGTGGCACGCCAAGCAGATCCCTTCCTTACAGCACCGCCACAAGTGGGATTGATGCCCTGATCAGTACAGGGCATGGGCAGAAGTGGGCTTGGACAGGGAGTTACTATTGCTTCCCAGGATTTCCCAGGTACAGCCCAGCAGCCCAGCACTTCTCTAACCACTTGCAGGCTCAGTGTAACCTTTGTTGAATCCCTCCTGCTGAAGCAAAGCCAAATCTCAATGACATTCAACCAGAGGAAGCTGTCCCCAGGTCTGGCCATCTCTTCAGAACACAGGGCAACATTTTAAACACTGTCCCTGCTCTCAAAATACAGGGTTACAGTTGAAGAAAGTCCTGAGAATTCATAGGAATTCAAGGTCTCACGATCTCTTAAATGGGATCAACCTTCTGCAGCACACACCTGTATTTCTAACATAATGCATGTTCATGACCTGGCAGATATACCAAATATGACATGGCGGGCAAATTTCCTTGGCACAGCTGGCACTTTTTGGACAGGATTTAAGTCAATAGAACAGGAGTCTGGTCATATGTCTAGGGCATGGGACATGTCAGCAAAGGCTCTGGCAATCTAGGGAAGGGATCGCAGTAGACGGTATTAAGCCTATATTCCCTCCTACTTAAATTCTGGTCTCAGAAAAGTCCCAGGTAACCTGAACTAACTTTGGCCAAGGAACAAGGACCAAAAAAAGTCAGACTTCTCTTTCAGTCATTTCAAAAGCTGCCAGAAGGAAGCGTTGGAAAGCCTGACCTGACAGGGGGTGGTTGTTCCCCTTACTGATATCTGGTCAGGAAGGACAGAGCTCACCTGAGCTCATCAGTGCCTCGCAGCTGGAAGCTGAAAACAAGTCAACAGTATCTCCTTGAGGAGAAAGAAGGAAAAAGCACCATTCAGTCTTCTCACACCATTCGATGGCACCATGCAGAAGCAGAGAACTGCAGCTTCAGAAGCCCACTGTTAACACCAAGCAAGAATCAGCGTGACAAGTGTGACCAGCATAAATGAAAAACCCTGACAGATGGATCTCTTCTGCAGCCCTTCCTGGTATGAGCATTCCTAAGCAGTATAAAGAGTTTAAATATTAGGCTTTAATTTTCATTCAGAAAAGACCTGCTGGGAGACAGAATGGTTAGCAGCAACACTGGCTAAAACAGTTTCATCCGCAAATATTTTTCCCCAGATGATTTTGCTGGAGATGATTTTTCTTCCCAAGTTAAGACACACAGGATACCGAAGGATTTTGCTGTTCCCCTGAATACACTGAACACTACCTGGCATGTGCCACATGGAGCTTCCAAAACACCAAATGAGATTTCACAATGTTTCACCAAGAATCAGGTATGACAGCGATTGAAACAGGACCAGCATGTTACAGTATGCCATATCGGCACTTGTCAGATCATCAGTCAGTGCCTCTCAGGCATGAGCTGGAGAACAAGCAGGTTTCATACCAGAACTTGTCCATTTTCATTTCACCTACTGGCCACAGATCGGATGAGAATGTGCACAGCATCAGTCGGCAGCTGATTCTGTGCATCTTGCAGCTGTAACGTGAGCATCTTGCAGACATGTAAGCCTCGTGCACTTGGGCATTTCAGAATGATGAAGGTGTGCAAGACCTGATATTTAACCCACCTGAGTTTTTCTAGTAAATCTTTTCACAGAACAAAACAGAAAACAAAACAAGACAGTGTATTACCTGGGTTCTCTAATAGAGGATCACCCACAGCGAAGTTCAGGAAAGGGCCCAAGTAATTGCACTTTAAATTATGGCAGGCATAGGCAACAAATTCTACGTGCGTATGGTCATGAAGACTGCTGCCCCGATACTAGCAGGGTATGCAGGGTTTGTCTGCCTGTATCATGTAAGCATGGGACATCCTGACACCCAGCACAGTACACAGACCCATGCCAGCGCAGCTTTGCTAGGACTGCCTAGAAGTCCGAGTATTTTAAAACATCTCAAGAACAAGGTACCATGTTGTTCATGAAAATCACAGCCAGTAAGCTTCAAGCGTGAGATCACGCAGAGGCATGCATGCACACACACGCTTTTCCTCTAACAGCTCTTAGAAACCACTGGTGTGTGTTCTCTTACCATAGTCCCTTCTCTGCCTTCTTTTAAAATATTTAGAAATAAATTAGTATTACATTCTAAGGAAAAAAAATCACCGATCTCTTACTGTTATTCTTTGGGAAGTCTTAAAGCAACTACTTTTATTATGAAAAGAACTTGCCCAATGAAAGTTGTACTTGAAAAAGACTAAGTAAAACCTGAACCGGAGATGGGGATTTAGTTCAGTATGTCAACAAGTAAACAGAAGCTTTTACCTAACTGTGAAGTCCAGACAACTCCTACTAAGACCTACCAGAAGATTATCATTGACTTTACAGAGATTTAGATAGGGCTCAGGTAGGGAAAGTCAGCTTTCAAATGCAGAGGCCTCGTGTGCTGACTTTTTGTGAGGCTTTGTTTCTGCTCCAGTCACACTGAGACTTTGGTTAAATGAGGGCTTGAAGCTGGACAGTGGTTCAGCGAAGCAGATTGGTCAAGTGAATTAACAGCAAACACCCCAGGCTTTGGGCAACTCCGTCTAAAGCCCTGCAAACAGATTTTAGAGCTGCCCCTCTCTTTTCATTAAGGCTGACTGATTAAAAATCAGTCCCAAATTCAAAAGCACAGACAAAACTATGCTCTGACCACGTAATGCATCACATCAGGACTAAAACCAGGCAGGTATTTTTAAACTCATCCACTTAATGCAATATTTACTTCCTAGACTTTGATCTCAGCAGCTCCTCTGACAATGTCAAATTCTTGGGTAATTCACACATGACACAGCACTAAAGAAGGAAAACCAATTTCAGCTGTATTGACTAAGTATCTTTTTTTCCATAACAGCTCACATTTTTACCAGTATAGCAACAAACCCTTTGCCAATGGTTTGGAATGAAAGTTACATCAGGTATATATGTGCAGGTGTGTTGATGGTCTGACCTATTGAAAAAAATAAACAAAACCAATCCCCAAAACAGAGCACTGAAACCATTAAGCACTGAAAACGAACACTGTACACATCCACTACTCCCCATACACAAGTCACAAGTGCAATATCCTTTGAAAAAAATTGCTCCTCAAAGGAAACCCAAAGAGGCAGAGTTTTTTAGTGTTATGTTTAGTAAGATAATGTGGGCATGTGTTGCAAATCACAGGTTGGAATTTTTTTTTCTTTTTTTTTTTTTTTTTTTTAATAATAAGGCAAGGAGGTTTATGTTCCAGAAGAACAGATGGGGTAAAGAATGAAGAAATGTTTCAAAAATGACACATTCTTTCAAGTTTCATTCTCATTTGACATACATATTACAAAATAAAGATTTTTAAAAGTGCTATATGCTTTGTAATTCTCATCACAATATGTAAAGCAAAATTTTACACCTGCTGCCTAAGACAAAATGTTAGTGGCAGTGTCAGCGGTGGATTAGACTCTAGCTCTCTCATTTCCCTCAATGTCTGGGACAACCTCCTTCATCACGCTTAAAGAACAAACAAACCGCACTCTACACATATTCCAGAATCATTTAGAGTCATCTTCTAAAGTAACAGACTCCATGAAGTTGATGACGGTTCACTAGCGGATTTCTTGATACCAAACCCAAGGCCCATTCTACCCAGTATCCTGTGGCCCTTTGATCAGCTACTATGAGAGACAAAACGTTGAGAGGTATGCAACCGTGATGACATTGACAGATATGCCAAAGGGATTTAAAAAAATTCCAACAAAAAACAAATGTAAAAAAATTCATCCGCCAGCCCTCAGCTGTTAGCCGATTTTAAAAAGGTAGAGTAGTTTGCAGTAAACAATGATATTTTAGATCTTCAAGGACATACAGAAACACCCCTCCCACCCAGCAATCAGACGTGAAGGATTTCTGCAGCACAGTCTTCTGGCTCTGTGTAATGTGAAGAGTTTGTGTCTGAATGGTGAACTCCAAGCATTTCTTTACTTTCGAAGTTTGGCTCCATTAGTGCAGGTTTTTCAAAAATATTCTTTTTGCTAGTTTCCGGACAGTTTTGTACATATATTACTCGGTTATAAGCTTTAAGTCTCTTCCACAGCTGTATGTACACTTTGCATTGCACATACATGAACAGAAGTCCTCCAGTGAAACCAATAGCCACAACCACCAGCTTAGTCCAAAATGGCCACTCTAGAATCCCTGGAAGAAAGAAAATAAAAAAAGAAGAAAGAAAAAGGACCTGGTCAATATTGGCTGGACTACATTGGATCTCTCAAAAACATCTTGCAAGGAAACTGTCACAGAGTTTGGGCCATGCAAACTATTCTTATTTTGCCATTTTTCTTGTTTGGCCTTTTTTTTCCCCTTCAAGTCAAACACATGCAGACTTCTACTTCACATACCAGATTTATTCTCACCCACCAGAGGAAAACCAAAACAATTGATTCTCTGTGTCTGAGCCCTCGTACACCACAATCACAAACAGAGTCAAGGCAACAGCCATGAGTAAGTTTAGGCCCTTTTACACCTGTTTTTAAACAAAAATTGGATCAGATTATGAAAGGGATTCTATGGCATGGTTTCCTCTTCGTAGCAGGAGACTCAACTCAGTGACCCAAGAAGTATGTTCCACTCTGTGATCACACAGTACATGGAGTCATAGTCTTTAAACTCAAAAGGAAACGATTGTTACCATCTAGCTTGACAAGTTTGTTATGCAGACCAGACAATTTTATCTGCATCAGACCCAGTAACTTGTAGTTGATCTAGAGCATCTCTGATGATGCAAAACTGCAAGTGTTGGAGATACTGAAGCATTCTGGCAAGCTTACCCTCTGTCATTAAAAATGACCACCATTACTTTTCCTGAATTTGTCTAGCTTGAACTTTTAGACATTGGATCTTGCTACATCTCTATCAATTACTTTTAAATGAGAGACTATTCATTTTATACATATTCTGCTTACATAGGTCCTGTATCCACCCAGCCCCTCTCCTCTTTAAAGATAAGCAGCATCACAAGATGGGTATGAAACCATGCTGAATCACCCACTATCAGGTTTCTCAGGGAATAAAATCATGGCCTTCCAAATCCTCAAAGTTTTTACCAAGATACAGGCCAGTGTTCTTTTGGAAATGCATGGTAGCATGGGAGGAATGAAACTATTTTAGTCCCAAAATACAAAGGGCACTGCAGCGTGACTACTGATGAAATCCCACGTGTGATTAATACCTGAACCTCTGATTCACAGGTGAGCTCTCTGATGTCATCTGTAGGCAGTGACAGTATATGCTTGCCCCTGTGCAGATATGAATGTATACCCACCCACACTCCCCACACCCCCCAGCTCATTACAGCACTCCCCAGATTTAGAATCCAAATGGAGGGAGCAAAGAAGGCACTAAAACATGTACTAAATATTCACTATTCCTCCTGTTCATGTTCATCTAATATATTTATTGGCTAAAATAACCTGGAGATGATAGATCTTTGAAAGCATATGCTTTTCATTATCATATGGAAACCTTACACTGAAAGGCCAACAATTTTCACCGTACATGGAAGAGATGGGGTTGGATAGAACAGAAACTAAAAGATTTCATACAAAGCAGCTTCCTGACTGAAGTCATGAACAATCAAACTACAGCCCAAATGAGAAATGACAGCAAAACTGTTCAGTTTGAAGTGTGATTCTGCTCTGAAGAGACTTTAACAGCTCTGTGGATTTGCAGGTTTATTGATGCTCAGCTACCTCCCCAGATGATGCTCTTCAGTCACCAGCAAAACATTTTCCACCTGTATGTCTAGTTGGCATGCAATGCTCTGTGAGCAAGGACAGCTTGCCTTCTAATGGCTCCCAGCCTTGGTAGATACCCCATCCCTTCTATCCCCACCTTCAGGGACAGCTCAGCTGCCTGAGAAACAGTACTGTGACAGCTGCAAATTTGCAGGCCAGCATACCCAGGTAACAGATTTCAGTTTGGTAAGTTTACAGCTGGCATACTAAAGAAAACGTACTATTCAAGAAGTTAAGATGGCCCTGCAGTGGGGTGGCAGCCACTACATGAATTGCAGTGCACCTCATCTCAGTTGTGTGAATCGGAGTCCTAAGAATCAGCCTGAATTTCTTATGCTTCAGGCACAACTGGTTATAAAAATTTCTCCAGTCCAACATGGCTTTCACAGGAAACTTGTGCTAACCCGCCTCACAGATGACCAAATAGAAAGAAAACCCTGCTGATTTACCTCAAAGATTTGGATTTGGGTTCCTCTTACTTCTTCTCTTTTTAAAAACTGTTCTGCTTTTGCCCAGTTAAAACATAGCAAACAAATGCTTACGTCCTTACCTGCTCAGTAAGTGTTCCAATTCAAAACTAAATTAGCTAAGGCAGTGCAATTTTGTGTCTGGCTACAGTGGATTAGCTCTCATATCTGTGCAGTTCACAAGTGAAAATTAAATTGACTTGAAATAGACTTAAAAAGCACCCACAGATGAATTTACACTGATTTAACTAAATAATTTTAGAACTGTGCTTTTAAACCAACCCAACCTCAGACTAAAGCAGACTAGTCTTAAGTATAAACATTACCTGCACACTCATGCTCTGCATCCTCTCTGCATTCAGGATAAATAATTATTCCAAGAGAATAAGTGGGAAGATAAGCAAGTAACATACCAGTAGTCTGTCCCTGTTTAATCTCTTCAGCGGTCCTGTCGATCAGGACATAGAGAGACCACACAACGCAGGTGATGGCAATGATATGGAATGTTACAGAGCACATGATCTTCCTCCTCTCGCTGGACGTCATCTGTAGCTTCTCCCACTGCCAAGAAAGCCAGAAACAGAGCAACAGATTAGGTGTTTATTGCAGTAACTAGAGAGCATAAAAAGAGAACATTGATAAGAACAAAAACCAGGCAGGAGACCAGTTTCCTCCTAACATGGATTTTAAAAGTCGGACGGCATTATTGCTCTGACCACAGCATATGTGCGATGGCTGGCAGCTCACCCTGCTGTGATGGGAGCCATACTGGTGCTGGAGGGGACCTCCAGCACTCAGCTCTGATCCGGAGCCTCAGCACAATGTCATCGCTTACCCACGCAGGGGCAACTCCAGCACGGAGGGACCCTAACGCGAGGCCTTGTGCAGCGCAAGCAAGGCTGCTCCCTTGTGTGTTCTCCACTCAACAGCGGGTACCCATAGTCACAGCTGAGCATCGTGAGTGGCAAAGGGTACCCTTGCTCAGGCAGGCATTCAATAAAACACTGCAATAAAAGTGGTACGTGATCCAATTGACCAGTGCGCGTTAAGACATCTCACGCTGAGCTCTGCTGGAGTTCCTCGGTGCACAGTCAAGGCTGTTTAGCTCTCAGCTCAAGGCTGTTTAGTTCTCACCTCCTACCTCTGGGGGTTTCATTCAATCTTCACATATATTTAACACTACTTACAGCAGTGACACCCATATTTTATTTTCAGTGTTTCACGTGCACTTAAATACATGTGCCCTAAGAATATATAGTAGAACTGGGATGACAGCTTTTGTAAGTGAGAGGACGCAGCAAATTAAATCCCCAGACCTGCATCTATCGTTTATAAAGCCCAAACAGAAACCACAAAGTCAGGTTGCTGTCATTTAGGAAAGATACAAAGAAACTAGACAATTATTATAGATGCTTCTAATATACAAGGAATTGTTCAAAACCAGCTTTTATTTTTTTTTTTTTACCTGAGACACCCAGAAGCTTTCTTTTTAATTATTTTTTTGGCAATCTCCCCTACATATATGATGAAAGTTTTTGCATGTGGAATACACATCCCTCAGCATATCTGCTTGGAACAGAGAGTTAAGATGGGCTTTTCTCACACTTTCACAAAATATATGCTGGGGCATGTAAGCTTCTCATACACACCCATGTGTTTCTAGAGATGTGCATTTGATGTCTCCTAGAATAACTTGTAGAAAAAGAGGACTTTGAAAAGGAGGAATAATGTGGAAGAGAGTGAGGATGACCTGACTAGTATGATTGAGATCACCCATTATGTTGAATTATTGTTTCCACTGCTACAAATACAAGAATGGTTGAACCCTGAAACAGAGACTTTGTGATCCTCTCTGTCTTGTCAACAATCTCTTTGGCCAGTCCAAGCCACATCTCCAGTGCTGGGGATCCAAATCTCATTGTGGCACAAGAATTGAAGACTTCCAGCAATGACATGCTAGATTCATGTCATGCTAGAAAGCTATATTCTTTCAATTGTCTTAAAAAAGATTGGACAAAACATTCCCTTTGGATGTGGTATTTTAAACAGAAAATTGCTTTTGCATCTAAACAAAAGGTGTTTACTTTTGATAGAAAGTATACATTAATTAATTTATTTTGCCAAAAAGTAAGCCTGTGAAAACTATTTGTGAATGCTTTTACAGAGCCACAAGGACTTGTGTTTTGACTAATTTATATTTCTCTTTTCTGTTCTGCAGCTTGAGCTCCTCCGCTGGACAATACCTCCTGTGAACTGCTGGCTCCACAGCCACCAAACCAACCCGCACCATCTTCAAGAGATATGACTGCACAGCAAAAGAGAAGATATTCTGCAAACTATGCACCAGCCCAGAGAGGAAACTAGAATATGTAGGTCCCTGCTGCATTATTCCGATGACACAGCATGCGGCATTTCCCAGTTAAAATAGTCAGCAGTTCTGTTTTTCTGAAGTGTTGTTAAAACAAAAAATTCAGCAGAAAATTTAGATCTAACATCTTTTTTTCCATTGAAATTTTAAAATGAAGCATCCCTCTCTTGTCTCCCCTCATCTTCACTTGAACCGTGACACGTTTTGTTTCTCATTCTCTTCCCTTAGTAACTTAGTGTTTGAACAGCCCAATGCTGCGATACAACCTTAAGATGCTGAGGAAGTTTAATTCCATTTCTACCCCACAGACAAGCACAAGCCCTATTATTTGTCCCATCCTGTTCATAACCACCAGTTCCAGACTGTTTTCTCCTGACTGACAGGATACCATAAAGGCTGAGTTGAAGATACGGAGGCAGCTTATCTTCTGGCTGCAGCTGAACCTCTAAACAGGCTCTTTAGATATATTTGAGAAGTAAATTCCTTCTTCTCCTTCTGTTTATGGCTCTGCCCCTACCTTCTGGCATCTGGTCTCTTTCCCACAGATGACCTGTTCAGATATAACTAATGGTGCTGAGTGAGTCATTTCTGAAGGTGCCCAACAGCTTTTTCTCACAGGGCACAAATGTTCAGAAAATATTTCCCACCCACTCCAGGGCACAGAAAAAACAGCAGCCAATTGCCAACTATAGCAACTCTTTTTACTTGGGATTCTCTAGAATAATTTCTTTAATGTCCTATGGCTGGGCTGTGCAAAGTGTTGTCTGTGCAGATAACAGAGCCTATGACGGCCAATATTGCAGCTCAGAGGTATTACACTGTGCCAAGGGGCTACCAAGGAAAAATCTGCAGTTCTTAGAAGGCAACGATTCACCGCAGTCATAAGCGGAGGTCATCCTATCAACCGATCATGCTAAGCTATATACTTTGCAGACTGTACATCTCCGTAAAAAAAAAAAAGAGGTGTTTGAAATCTGCTCTATTTTCTGCTAGGAGTCACTTTTAGGAATTGGACAAGTTCTCGTAACAGCTTTCGGATGGCTGCAGTCCAGACTTCCCACCCTACGTGATTTAGGCTCATCATAACTGAATTTAATGTTTCTCATTTATTCTAGTTCCAGACTGAGGTTATTGTTATTAACCTCTTCCACTTTGGTAGACGTGGCAAGATTTGTCTGTGCTAAGAATACCAGTGACTTCCACCTCAAAATCCTGATGGTAAGGACCAATTGAAATGGAAAGCCTGGAGGATGTGGGAGAACAAAAAGGATACAAGCGCAAAACTGGCCTTACAATACAAGTAGCATTTAAGTACCTGTGTCTTGTCCAGTACCTATACTTTAAATCACCAGATTTATGAAAGGTACTTCTCTATAAAACAAAAATACAGGTTCTAGCAACCTGAAGTACTAAAACCTAGTCATTCACAGTCTAAGAAAAGGTAAAAATGAAAACATTATTATTGGTGAACCTTCTTCTACTTACACTGTAATATTTTCACTAAAATAGGTTTGCTCCTTTAAAAAGAAAAAAAGCTACAAATTTTAACCAAATTACACTCAGGAAGCATGATTTAAAGTAAATTTAACCTGAAAACCTCTTATTTTCAAGAGAACTTAAAAGCCATGTGGATCTCGGAGCAGCAAACTAAAGCAGATAACAGTAATACAAAACTCTGTATTTAAAAAAAATGTGGATAACCACAAATACCTTTGTGCATCAGCTTATAAATATAACTGTAAAGAAAAAAATCAGGTTGCTGCATGCACATATGTATATGTGTGTGTATGCATGTACATTTACACACAGAGAGCTGCCAGGCTACGATAGCTAACTCTCAGAGCTGGATTCCTCTGATGTTGAATTTGCCAGGCTGAGCGTTAATTTAAATCCTTTTGCACCTATACAAAACTGACCAGACTTACTAAGGAGCCACAGAAACATGATAAACACGTGGGGGGTGCTGCAGGCTCACGGGCAAGGACAGCCTCTTTTCAGAGTGGATCTGTGTTTCACAAAGCATTTCCTCGGGGAAGCAGGTCTTGTGCCTACCTTTCGCAAAGGCTTCAGTTTTGTCTCCATGATGAACTCATACTTGCACAGTTCACAGCATCGTGTATCTGAGCTCTTGATCCATTGCTGCAGGCAGGCTTGGTGCACAAAATGAAGACTTCCCGTGCAGTGACAGGGGGTAATCAAAGGGCTCTCATCATCTCCTTCACAGTGACATATCCTGAATCAGAAGCAAAGCTGCTCATTAGGAGAAGAGGAAGCAGAAAGGATGTGGAAGAGGCATGTAATATCTGTGATCGCACACGGCTGTCCATAGAGGATCCTGAGACAGACATATCAAAGGAATGTGTTCCATAAAGGAGCTAAAACTAAAGAACTCCAATGCTGCACAAACATACACAGGCACAAAATAATTGAGCACAGACACTGCTAACTAGACAGCTGCTTTCTAACAGATGAGGCGGACACACAGAGCCTGACAGAAATGCAGTATCCAAAAGAAAAACAGGGTAAGAAATGACAACACTTCATCTAGAACAATAGCACTTAAATGAAAATAGCATTTAAATAGATGAGACAGCACTTCCCAAGACAAAATATGCACAAAGACGTACAGCTACTCATGGATTACGATCTGAAACAGAAGATAAAACAAAATTCCCAAACCAATGGTGAAACAGCCCACCCCAGTATCATGAAGAGTTAATTTAGACAGCCTGGATTTTGCACAAGAGAAGTGATTATTTCTAGTGCCAATTGCTAAGAAACAGATCCACACTGCAAAGCTACAGCACTGAATCTCCCCAAAATAAACCTACTCTAAACGGACTAATGGTTTTGCTCTCCAATTCTTACTTTGCAAGAGCTGCTAAGGAAGCATCAGCTCTGCAAAATTCCCCATTTCCCTCACAGCCTAACTGTGCAGACAGCAAGGACACCCGATATAGCGTTACTACCAGGTGCTGGCATTTGATTTCCAGCTTCGATTTATACACAACCCTGGGGTTGCATCAAACATCACTAAGTCCTTCTAACCATGTGGAAGAGGTCATGAATTGAAAGGGGGATGGTACGGAGCTCAGGGAATGAATGTAAGTTACTAAGCATATGTGAAGTACATCCTGGCATGCTGCCATCCCTGTCTATTACTGAAATCTCTTACTGATGTGTAGCATCTTGCCTCTTGCGACCTTGCTGATAGCTGGCAAGCGGAAATGAAGGAGTGGGTGGATTACAACAGCGTCTGGTTGATGACAAGCCAGTACGGAACTAGATTTTGCTGGTAATGAGGGGGGAAATCAAATAATATTGGCAAGTAGTAACAAAGCCAGCTTCAGAAAGTGCTGTCAGGGAGGAGAAAGATTAGTATAGCAAAATGCTAGGTAGAGGGATGGGATATTTGCTCCTGTACTTGGTGACTCCTGCTCCTCAACCACATTTTGGAGCTGGGATGGGGCAGACCTGCAGACAAGTCACCATGAAGACAGTCCAGAGCTGGCTGTTCTCACCACCTGTGCACACGATTAATCCTCTGTAGTTGGAACAAGGACACCCATTGTTTTTGGGCCTCACACTATGGACATCACACAGGCCCACCACTAACACCCAGTGCTCAGGTCCCCCTTTTGACTAAGGCATCCAAGAAAGCCAAAATAAAAGAGTGTGGTGGGATACAAACTGTGAGGGAAAGATGAAAAAAAAGAGTAATCTTAAGCTACATTGACCTGATCTCAGCAGCAATTTTCAAACAGTCTGTTTTCCTCCTGACTTCCCACCCTCTGACCAAACCATCAGTGACTGTCAGGACAACACATTGCTCCTTAAAAGCTAAGACATGTTCAGCTTGGCCTTTAGTATGTGTAGCTGATTCTCTCATGATATTCCCAGTTTGGGCACTGATAAGAGAAAAATACAGTCTCAGAACCCCAAACCTGAAACAAATTACAAGAGAATTTATTTGACTCCAGAGGAAATTCTTTTGCTTAGTAGCCTTGTTAAGTGCATCAGAGGGGTGCATGACAGCAGAGAGAAGGCTGCATGCTTCAAAGTGCACATATTAAAGCAAGGTGACAGAGTGAAAGAAAAGACAGAAACAGCACAAAGGCAGGACAAAGCAGAACGGTCATGACTGCACATGGGAGGGCTCGAAGGTAGGCGGTTCTCTGGTAAACCAACCTGCAGGTATCCCCCGATGTGGACACAGGGGAGAGAGGGGGGAATTTTTCTGACAGGGGGGAAGGGCAGTCAAGGTCACTGTCCTTCTCAACTGAACAGAGCGGCGCCCGCTGCTCTTTTGTTTTCAATTTCACCGAGGTGCTGTCCTCAAAGACGTCATCGTCTCCCATATCATCAGAGCAGAAGTCTGTGCTTTCCACCAGCACGCTGGAGGATTTCTCAGCTTGGAAGTAACTGGAATAGCTCTCCAGTTCGTGGAACTTATGCAGGCTGCTGGTGCTGGAGGTGTGGGAGAAGGAAAAGAGGTAACGCAACAGTTTTTTGCTCCTTGAGTTGTCATGGTCCACTTTGTCCTCCAGCAAGGGGATATGTACAGCGCTGTGGTTCTCTGCTCCTCCTGATGCACTCGAGTAGTTGGAAAGGGAAGGGATGTAGGAGTGCTTAGAATTGCTAAAAGAAAGAGGCCTGAGATTCAGCGGTTTCCTCTCTTTAAGATGGAATTTGTTAATCCTTAAACACTGCTCTTGAGTCGGGGTCAATTTGCCTTCTGAGCATGTTCGCTCCACATAGTCAAAGCACTCACTGGTGCTCTGCGCCTTCTGGTCCACGTCATTGAGGGACTTGGAGAATTTCAGAGTGTGGGTGGGCTTTACATTCTTAGCAGACCTGAGCGCCTGGCCCCGATCCTGCCCACGGGAGTTTCTCTTTGCTGCATGTAACGTGTCCTGACAGATTACTGTCACAGTGACCCCTTGTGTCAGAGGGCTCTGGCAGTGAGGACTTTTCAAGACAACAGCAGACTGCACTGGACTGTGATGACAACACTCAGAAAACACTGCACTGGAACTGCATGCAGAACAGTGGAATAAAAGCACAGAAAGTAAAAAACAATTACATAACAGAACACATATAATTAAAAGTGAAGAAATGAGAATTACGGCTAGTGTGGGAATGGCGAACATAGCGGGGCCAAACAGTCAGTGGGATTCAACGAAGCAGTGTTAGACAGCAGTCGAGTCAAACAAATGGGATGCTTCATATGGGACCCCCACATCGCTTACTTCCCCATACACGTGCTTTTTCAGTTTTGTTTTCTCTTAATTTGAACCTCGCACAAGCCTCACTGCAGCCATGCAAACAACACACTTTACCTGCAGATGTCCTGGTTGGATGGTGTCACAGAAGTCCGAGAGAAGCTATGAGGGGCAGAGATAGAGGTTGGACTTCCAGCCTGCAGTGAAATTAAAACAAACAAACAAAAAAAAGCAAGTCACAAGTCGGAAGAGTTTGGTATGCACAGCAATCACCTTCAGGGTTAAACACAGCATATGGAGTCAGATATTCTACATGAAATATTCAAGGGCTAGTTGCAATAAAGTGGCTTTGTTGTCAAATGCTAGAAAGGGAGGGCACACAGCCTCATCCTTGGAAAAGTAGTAATCAGAACAGAAACGTTCTCCCCCAAGGTCAAATGCAGCCATCTCTAGAGCAGAACCTGCCAGCTGTCAAACACTGCACAGAACAATAGCTCCGTAAATGAGCAATGCTACAGTAATTAGAATAATTAGATGGAGGTGTGTGTATAGACTAGTCGGAATTTAGCTACCACATAATAGCTAATCCTTCCACTTACAACGATGACAAGAGATTAGAGGCTTGGGTGTTTTTTTCACAAGACAGAACCATCAGTAATTCAGTAACTCACACGCTATTTGGGGACTTACTTTCCGTCCTAGCATATGCACATAAGCACCATCTGCCAAACCAGACCATTCCCTGAAGTACTCTTTGTACTTTGTGAGGCCTTTCATCCTGCTCTTACTTTGACAGGATCTTCCACCTACTTGGAGAAGAGGTGTGGCAGCAGTCACATTCGTAAGACCCAACAAGAGCACAGTGAGAAACAGAGTAACTGAAGAATTCAGAATTCAGCTGAGCTAACTCAAAAGAATAAAGTTAAGCTCTTGGCAAATTTAACACTTAATAGACAAGCCTCTAAAATCAATATGGTAAGAACAATCATTGTCTCAGAGTTGGGACTCGATGGGCTATTATTATAGGCCTTTTCTGCTGCTATATTCTGTGGGTCGCTAACAGAAACTTCTCGACTCTTCCTAGAGGTTTTGGTGAGGAGACGGGCGTTGATAACCTCGTAATAGAGAATCTTTAAACCTGGTTCTCCCATATTCCACAGCTGCTGGAGAGGCTGTGCCGCTCACCCACCGCTGCAAAACACTGCTCTCATTTCAAAATTCAAACAAAAGTTTACAGCTCTTTTGATCTGCAAAGCGAAGCCTGAAACCCAGGAAGGAACAATGCAATCACCAGAACAACGGAACTGTCAACACCATGCTGGGCTGCACAAAAACCAGCACAGCCAGCACAGACCTGGGCCAGGCAAGTGCACAAAGCCAGACTAGGAGAGACCTCAGGTCATGAAAGGTGTGTTGCATGTTGCCAGAGAACCATGCTGTGCCCAGCCCTGTACTTCAGCTTGAGACGCCAGAGCTAGCTCAGTCATCACTGCTTTGATGATCTCTGGTCACGGGGCAACACACACGCACTGTATCTGTTGCAGGTCTCTTCGATTTTATACTTAATTTATTAAAAGTCCCTATGGTATATTTAAACAAGGCCGCTGCAGGCTTTTACACTCTCATAGCAAAAGCAAGGTTCCTTGTCACACAATATACTCTTACTTTGTGAGAGAAGATGGGTATACTAGAATACACATGCTACTTTATAAATACAGATACAACCACCATCTTCCGTGTTACAGGACTCATCTGTTAAGATTTTGTTTCTCTACCAACAGCACTACAGAGAGCAATGTATCTGGCCTCACACTGGGATGTCTCAGGTGCACCGAGCCTGAAAAAACAGGTATCTATTTACAGCTGGGTCTGCAAGAGTCGAGGGCAAGACTCAAACACACACCTCTTCATCCGTAGCAAGACACTGTAACTTATTTCCCATCCTACCCAGCTAGGTACATGTACAGAATAAAAACCAAGAGAATAACCTTGGGCCAGAAAGCAAACTGAACTATGTTATGACCGTGACAAAACAAATTAAAGACTTAAAGATCAATTATTGGCTTTATCCTGGAAACTATGGTTCTTTACATTTTACATCACCCTGCACATGCTAATGATATAGAATGCTGAACATACAGTAAGGTGAATTCAGGTATTACTTGGAAATTGGCTCTCTATTTGATGCTTAACCTGTCCTAAAAGCAGGTACATCTCTGACTTCAAATCCTATCTTTTAAAAAGAGTTTGTGCAGTAATTACTTTTTTTTTAAAGAAAGACCGACAAGTTTTAGCAGGGCCTGTTGCGACAGGACAAGGGGGAATGGCTTTAAACTAAAGGGGGTAGATTTAGACTAGATATAAGGAAGAAATCTTTTATGCTGAGGGTGGTGAAGCACTGGCACAGGTTGCCCAGAGAGGTGGTGGATGCCCCATCCCTGGAAACACTCAAGGTCAGGTTGGACGGGGCTCTGAGCAACCTGATCTAGTTGAAGATGTCCCTGCCCACAGCAGGGGGGTTGGACTAGATGACCTTTAGAGGTCCGTTCCAACCCAAACTATTCTATGATTCTATGATTCTGTAAGTTAGTGAAAGACCTGATGCACTATAATCTGCTGCTATAATTATGCAAATGAAAATTAATAAGACTTACATAATGAATTATTTAAAAAGACATATTTAGCAATCTTCTAAAAAACAAAATATTGAACCAGTAAAACAGCATGTTACATTCTGCCATGGAAACAGAGCCACACATTGTTGGAACTGAAGTCACAAATCCATTAATAAATCTGTCTCAGGTTTTATGTTATGAGCAAATCACAGAAGGTAACTTGCTTAAAATGAATCCAATATCTCTAGTCCTTTGCTTTAGCAATGAAGCTTTCCAAAAAAAGACAGCGATATATATGATGTGACAGTCTAATAGCAGATGACTAGATTCAATGATCCAAAATTTCCCTTCTGAAACCATGTTACCGGTTTCTTGATCCAATTGCCTGGCACCAAGACAGTATCAAAGTCTCGCCACTTGGGAAATCAAAAGGCTGTGACAAACAAGAAACTGTGGAATTTCATTTGCATTTCAAGCTTACTGTTCTGTTTCTAGATGCCAGCACTGTTCAGGACAGCTTGCAAAAACCCCACATCTGAGGCACATTTCCTTTTCCTCCTGTCTTCCTGCTTCAATACAAGAGGTCCTTTGCTCCATCTTTATACATAATGCAAATGCAACCAAAGTATGAACAGAAGTTAACGCACTTGGAAAGGCACCACAATTTTGGAACAACAAAACGTTGGAGGAAGTTACGCCCCACCCTTGGTTTAAGCTAACGTAAGCTGTGGCCACCACCAAAAGCCATGGTTCAATGAGCCTCCAGTCTCTCAGACCGTCCTCCTTTCCTCCCATGCTTTTTGCTCATGAAACTATTTCCACAGCTGCATTGCAGATCAGATTAGGATCGTGAGGTGAGGTAAAACTAACCACTTCTTTTACTGAGCTTTTTTAATGCCAGTCACTTCCCTAGCTTCAGCTGCTGGAGGAACCTCAGTCAGTTAGAGCAATGAGCCTCTAATGGTGAGGCACAACTCACTGACAAGAGAAGAGCATAGTAAAATGCAAGCTGCTGCCAAGAGACCAAGAAGTAAGTTCTGCCAGTCCTAGAAGCAGAGGTGCATGCAGCTGACACTCACCAGTCCACACAGCTCACCTGGATTTACTGACTCAGATACAGCAGCTATCAGGCAGAGAGGTGCCACAGAAAAGAAGCAGCACTGGAAGCCTTGGGCCAGAACAGGGCAAAGAAGAGGCAATGTGATGGGTGAATGCAACAGAAGGGTGGATCCAGCTAGCTCAGAGCTCTGACGTTGCTCCCATGCAAGGCTCAGCTCTGAAGAGGCTGGGAAAATAAGCAATCAAAGCCTTCACCACTCTGTAGCTTCTGGCACACACACCATCCTTAATGCCCCAGCAGCAGCCTCCCAAGTAGCAGCACCTTTGGTTGAACTGGCTACTTACAATGGTGACAGCAGTAGTCGGTTTTAAAGCACTCTTTGGCATAGGAGGTTTCTGCCATGCTCATTATGTGATGGGTAGCCCAAGCCTTGATAGCCTGAATTCAACCATTCTAAGCCCAGAATCACTTGCTGAATCTCTGTGGACTTTCATGCCCTTCACATTGAGAAATATCACCTCCGATGACAAGCCTTGGAGCTATGTGCTAGTGAGTTACTCTGTACAGCCAGGCTGGGTGCCTAAAATAGCTCAGGACTAAAGGTCAATAGTTAGTTAAATTGTGTATATTGACATTCCCATATAATGCAATTCAGTGAGGTCACAGTGTGACCTTCTGCACTGGTGTTTAGATTATCACAGCAACTCTGAAGGCAGCAATCCCTGGAAGCCTACAGCTCTCTGGAGGGTTGCCATCCGGAAGAAATATGTATCTTTTTACATATATACATATATGTGTGTGTGTGTATGTATGCATGCATATATATGTACATGTGTGTATATATATAATTTGCTGCCATAGCTGGTTGTTCTCATTCTGCCCCCACTCCATGAACAGTGTGATCTGTTGGTGAAAGAACTCAGCCTTTTCTGATTACCTACTTGTGATTACATGCTGCACACCAAAAACCAAAAAACCCACCCTGCCTCAGAAAATAAAGTCATCTTTGAAGTAAGCCATAGTGAACATGTCAATGGCTTGGGCATATTCCAAGATAACCTGCTTATCTGAGATGGCACTTCTGGGTACAGTTGCTGTCGTCTCACTCTGGCTGCACTTCACTACTAGCAATTATACCTCATTTTAAAGAACAGGGCCCATCACATTCTAAAAACCTTATTAAATTATTCATTGAAGGTAAAAAGTTAGAAACAACTTAACTCCAGAAGAACTCCTCCACTGATTGGAAGTCTGAAGGAAACAAAAACGTTTTCCCCCACACCTGCAAACTTCATAATTTCTAGGTATTACATGAATAGGAACAATACTGCGGCCCTACTATTCGTGCTACAAAAACACCTAGAAGTGTCAGCTAAGGATCTGGTACTAACATACTAAGCACTATACACATTTAATAATGGAGCACACCTCTCCTTTGGGCAGACAAAGGGTTAGAGAAAAGAAGAACAATTTTAAGTCTTTTACTCAGGAGGAACTACAGCACAAGGAGCTTCAGACAAATACAAATTTAGCAATAGAGCAAGGAGCCAGACACCCCACAATCCAAATTTCAACCTGGCATTTTGACTGTGGGTTTGCCTTTATTCTACACTGTGATGAACTCATTTCAAAACCATGCTCTTCCACTGGGCTGACAAAAAAAAAAAAATAAAATGAGAGCAATAAAAATCCTAAAAGGTAGCTGCACCTGCTGTCAAAAAGACTGATGCTAAAAGATGTCTCCAGCGCCACTAGACCATTACAGCAGTTTCTGTCTGCCTCCCTTCCCTGTAAGAACAACTGGAGCACAGTGATGGTCGTCTCCACTGAGCCAACTCCAACTACCGCCAGTCCCTCTGGGGATTAAACAGACACAGCTAACCATAGTAGGTTTTGGCTAAGTGGAGACATCTCCCACCACTGCCCTGGAGTTGTCCTCTCCCAAGCACAACCAGTGATCGAGGCCCACTACCTTTAATCCCCCCACCCCCAGCCCCAAGCAATCCCCCTGCACTGCGATGCTTTTTCAGCACCGAGATCACAGTGCTGCAATCTGCAATGGGCCGCTGGGAGTTTTGTTCAAATCAGGTTTGTCTCTCCTGGTATTAACACATCAGAATGACGAATGTGGCAGAACCACATGGGAAAGACAGAATCAGAGGGACGGTTATCACACCCTGTGTTTTAGAAGAACTCATTGCCAAAGAGCTATTTTATCTCTCTCGCACAGATCCTATTTAAATGTGTATTAAGAAGGCAAGGCTGCTGCTAGACACGGACATGGCAGGCACTTATCTTGCATGGTACATCTCCAGAGGCAGCGAAAGCCCCAGGCTCTGCTCCCTCCCTTAGTTTACACCACAGAAACCAAGGCCAACCACTCCATAACTGTTCCTCTGGCAGGATCTAGGTACAGACAGTGATCTAGGAAAGAAAACAACAGTGATGGGCCTTGTGAAAAAAGGCACCAAGTGCCACTGCAAGGCGCTCCATAGCTAACCTGGCTAGTCTTCAGATAGGGAAAGGACATCTACAAAGAGACCCAGGGAATCTGACTCTGTTTGTGCCACCCCTGCCCCATTCACCTCCCCTCCCTTTGACAGGGGCAGCCCCAGCCCCATCTCATCCACAGTGGCAAAATTCAGTTCTGCCTGCTGTGCTGAGAAGCCCTGAGCCTGGGCTGAAGGCAGGCAGGGAGGTCCTGATTAAACCCAAGGGACACATCCCTCATTTCTCTCGAGCCACTGCAGAACAAATATAATGGCTTGGCTCCAGCCATCCACCAGGATGCAACATATTTGTGTTTTTATGCTTTCAGCAAGTGCTGTATTCCACCTACACGTTGGCTGAGGGCTCTCGCTGAAGTGCACTGCAGCTGTAACGTCTCCAAAGCTCATCTGTGGAACAGACACGGTTGTTTCACTGCATGCATGCCAGAGGAGGACTCCAGCTGAACTAGCATATCCAGGCAGCAGTGCAATAAGACCAACCAGCTGTGCCAAGTTTACTAACCTGACACGTGAGATAGCCAGAACAGGCCACCTACGGCCAGACTGGATGTTGTGAAGGGCAGACAGCCCTGCTGGCAGGCTGTTTTTTAAAGCTCTTCCTAAATACCAACATGGCAGGAGCAAACATTAGTAACTTCTGGTCTTCTCCATTAAATTCTCCCTCCCAGACTCGTGCCATTTTGACTTCCAGCGCATATTAAAAACAAGTGTCTTTAGCTGGGATAAGATGCATTATTAGAATGGAGAGTGGTTAAAAAAACTGGAGGGGGGGGGAAGGTGTGGGAAAGAGGCATCTGAAATTTTCAGGATGATCAACTCCACCACATAATTTTGACAACAATTCAATAGGAACCAGCAGTCAGCTGCTGGAAGAACTTTGTTCCGTACTTTATGTAATGTATATGACTATAATTAAAATTATAACTAGAAACTAGGAGTGAAGTTGAAGTCAGCTTCCCCTCATTCTTCCTAAAGAAATCTAAAGGAGGATTCTGGCAGGAACTTTCTCTAGAGATACCAGAGCCGAAGGCACTAGAGAAAGGAGGCTATCTATCCTTTCAAAATCTCCCCAAGCGTAATTCAACCTGCCTATAGCACAGGATTAATGTTGACTAAACCCAGTAACAACTACGCAGGTTCTGCAGGGAGAAGAAGGAAAAAAAAATACGGCCCTTTGACTTTAAAATCTTCCTCAAAATACCTTGAATGGACTGAGGGAACAAAAGAGGAAAGGAAACTCCTGCGGGTTCCTCCTTCACAGGGTGCCCTCATACCTGTATGAACTAAGAATCCAGCCCGAGGCAGAGGGAATTTATCACAGCACAGGGAGACTGTCGCACTCCTTACGAACATGACTGCACCATGCCCCAGCATGAGATTACTTGCTCTTGTGGGTGGGGAAAAGAACATACCTTAATCTTCACACTATACAAATTTTCCTGTCTTTTCCTTTCCCCAATAGTTCAGTAGAGGGATTTTTTTTATTTTTTTAAACAACTTCTCTTTCCCTACCCCCAGGCTCATGTACCTGAACAGAACACCTTTGAGCAGCAGTTCTTTTCAGTAAGCCTTGATCATCTGATAGACTACAGGATAGCTAAGCTCTGCGACCGAAAAACCTGAACTGCTTTTCTACGGGCGAATGCTCACTGAATCCATCAAAGCTTCAGGCAACAGTGGACATGTGTATTCATATGCTTTTCTAAATCTGTTCCAGGCTGATGAACAGCCCAAATGGATTTTAAATTTCATAGCAAGCTTAGGCTACCACTTTGCATCTGCAATGGCTGCCATTCAGCCCAGGAATAATTTAATACTTTACAGTGTGCTTCTGCTCAAAAGATAAAACTGTAGAAGCCTTCAGAAAAGACAAAGCATTTACATTTTTTAAGAAGTGCACTTCTGATTCCTTTGCTGTGATCCCAGTATTAGCATTTTCAAAGTTTACCCCTTAGAGGACCACGAAAATAAGACTATGCTAAAATCAGCCCTCCAGAGCAATCAGATGACAGGAACAGCACACAGATGACCTGAAGATATTTCCATACGTCACCTCATCAGTTTCAGGATATATCAGACACTTTAAAGCTAAACAATATCACTAATTTGAGGATAACTGTTTACAGACCAGCTTTGCTAGCGACCTCATTCAATCTGCTTGTAAGCACAATTCCTTTATCTAAGAGCAGAGGGCATGGATTACCACCACTGTGAAAATCCCTTTTTTAGCTGCTCTCAGTGACTAGCTGTGTTTTAGGGTCAATTTCACCTATATTTAGAGGATGAAGCTTCTATAAAGCTTAATTATTTCTCTGTGTGGCTTGTATGATGAAGGCACTTACCAGTGAATGGTGGCTTCTTGGCAAAAATGCTGGCTTAGGGTGAACAGTTGAGATGTGGTTCTGGGCTGTATACCCCTGTGCCAATCGGGGGCGTTTCAATCAGCATCCCTGTGCTTGAACAGCGCAAGCTGGGAATTGTGCCGTGCCCAAGTCCCATGACTAAATCAATTCAACCTGCCTTCAACGCTATTTTTTTTTAATTTCAAAACAAACATAGAAAAGATTCCAGAAATTAAAACGTTTCACGTGGAGCAGATTTAAAAGGAGTTTTTGAAATACACACACCAAAAAAGCAAAGAAGGGCCTGGAGGAATGCCACATCCCCCAGTGTGCAACAGACTGCACAAAACCTAATGGCACCATATGAAGATCCTCCTACATCTTATTCCGTCCTTCTTTTTCTGCTGCTTCTGGCCTCCATCCCTAGCCAAGTATTCAGGTGATTGTATTTTTCTTGGCCTGCCCACATGTACCAGCATCTCTTCAGCCTCTCTTAGCATCTGCCTCTTGGAGAACTGCCTTTTTGCCCCTTCCTCCCAAGGGACGGCTCCACCTGGCCCCAGCACTTGGGGTCTGTGTTCGGAGAGGTCCTGCTACCTCTGTCAGCTGATCTCATTTTCAGTGGCACCATCTGTCTGCCTCCCTCCTTGATCACTTGTAGCCCTAGGGCATCGCTTTCCTTGGTCACACCAAGTAACACAGCATCCTCTCTTGGCTAGAGGCTGAGTTCTGACTCAATCCTTTCCACTCGTACTGCACTGTGCAACTGAGAGCAGTGGAAAGATACACAGTAATAATCACAGCAGGTTCATAATGACATATCAGCACCAGAAAGGCTTTGAATCAAGTATCAGTGCCAAGCATTTGTAGCAGATTTGCTACATTGCTATGCTGTAAGCCAGATTTGGGTGGAAAAATAATAGCTGAGACTGTTGTCTGCAGGAAGCGTGATCATTATTTCCGTACACACGCACACACATCAACGTATCTGGAAATGCAGCATATAATTGATTAAACTCAACTTTGGTTAAATGGCTCCTCTTAAAATGGTGTAGTATCAACAAGCTCTGAGGATTTGTCCTGGTTAAACCACGACAGGATTTCAGAAAGGGCTATACAGGCAGCCAAGCATTTCCATGCTTTTTCCTTTACATGTATTCAATCTGCCTTATTGGCCAAGTTGTTATACTATTCTAAACAAAAATAAAAGGCACTTTCCTATTAAACCTCAGAACTAATGAAAAATTTTCCATGTACTTAAGCTTCCACGCAGCATCCCACTACTATAATCTTTCCTGTTTTGTCCTACAAATTGCTTGCAACAACCAACCCACCTGCAGACTGCAAAATAAATTGTTGCAGCTTAGCACTGAACTGCCTGGATGCGCAAAGCAGCATTTGGATGTATGAGGCAAATCAGGGGACTGATTTCACCGATGGGACTTCCACCTCTGTGCTGGTTTTGGCTGGGATAGAGTTATTTTTCTTAATAGAAGCTAGGATGGGGTTTTGTTTTGGATTTGTGCTGGAAACACTGTTGATAACACAGAGATGTTTTAGTAATTGCTGAGCAGTGCTGACACAGAGTCAAGGTCTTTTCTGCCTCTCACCCCACCCCACCAGCGAG
>NW_008795129.1:5344130-5354341 GCF_000699145.1 Aptenodytes forsteri
CGTTATTGCTGAGCAGTGCTGACACAGAGTCAAGGCCTCTTCTGCTTCTCCCACCACCCCACCAGCGAGCAGGCTGGGGGTGCACAAGAAGTTGGGAGGGGGCACAGCCGGGACAGCTGACCCCAACTGACCAAAGGGATATTCCACACATATGATGTCATGCTCAGCATACAAAGCTGGGGGAAGAAGAAGGAAGGGGGGGATGTTCGGAGTGATGGCGTTTGTCTTCCCAAGTAACCGTTACGCGTGATGGAGCCCTGCTTTCCTGGAGATGGCTGAACACCTGCCTGCCGATGGGAAGGAGTGAATGAATGCCTTGTTTTGCTTTGCTTGCACGCGCAGCTTTTGCTTTACCTATTAAACTGTCTTTATCTCAACCCATGAGTTTTCTCACTTTTACCCTTCAGATTCTCTCCCCCATCCCACCGGGTGGAAGTGAACGAGCAGCTGTGTGGGGCTGAGTTGCTGGCTGGGGTTAAACCACAACAACCTCTTGCCATTGTTAGAAGCTATCTCCAGAGTGGAGTAAGTGGCCAGAATGGATCAGACAGAGGCGACAGAGGAGCAGTAAGAACATCAATACCTCTGGGAAGCTCCTGTTTGCAACCAAAAAGTCTCACCCATTGAACTGGCAAAGCTGACTTTTTCTCCCCTTGAAACTTTAGCTTTTGCAACACACAGCAATCATGCTGAACATTTCAGTGTTTCAAGATGAATGCAAATATTGATGTCTCACCCACCAGCACTCCCAGGGAGAGCTTTGCCAGAGTGTAAGGTCCTTCCCACTGCACTGCCACACTACCAGTTCTCAATAAATTAAGAATAAACTGTGCAGCTTTGTATGGGTACCAAACTGCTGCTGCCAAAAGGCTTGTTGTGCTGAATTTCAGACACTCTGGGAAAAGTACAATGACACTTAATGATAAAACTACCATCTCTGCTGAACAATGCCTGAAAATCCAGTTAAGGATCCCTAAGAGAAGAGCCAGAGTAAGAAAGAACAGGCACAGTCCCATTTTAGAAAAGCACAGATGAGAAGTTATACTCACATGGTATTTATTTACGTGAATGCACATTTTCTGATACTGAATGCAAAACACAATCCCGCATCACTGCATGATAACACCACCTTCAGCTTGGTCAATACCTTGTGCACTGGACAGTTGCCCTGCTCATTATTTAAGACACCCGGTAATCTTGTCTTTCTGCTCCAAAGTGAAAGTTGTCTGGGCCCATATAAACCGTAAATTAAGTGCAGCCACTGTTTCCTCTGCTGGATATAGGCATGAATAGCTTCCTATATCCTGAAGTACCCAGAATAGAAAAAAGGGACTTAAGCTTGTCACAGCCATAATGACTCAGTCTCTCATTAAAAGTCACTATTACCAGCAACATCAACTGTCGCAACGAAGGGTTGAGGCTTATGCACCCCATGAAAAATACTGGTCAACCAGCACAGCCTTGCTTGCATGAAGGCTTTAAGCAACTGTACTTGTGTAAGCAAAAAGGCATCAGGCTTCCAGCTAATTAAAAATCTTATTTGTAGAAGTAGGAGTAGGGTACGTATCGTAATAAGTTATCTTGGACAGAAGATACTTTTTTGCTAATGGCATAACAAAGCAACTGTGCTTTGATGTGTCCATCAGCTATACTGAAGCGTGACTAGAACGGGTAGAGCATCGTGCTTCCCTTACGGGATCAGGGCCTGTAATAGCAAACACTTTAAAATACTTACATAGTCATGCCCTGATAACAATGCATTTCATGGTGCTAACAATAATTCAGTGTTGAAGTGACAATAAAATAATGTTTAACCACACATCCAATACATATTACGGGATGCATGGCTATACATATCTTACAGAGAACATTACATCAGACAGCTTATGGTATAAAAGAACATACTTGACTGATGTTTTTGGAGCGATTTTCCCCCCAAGATAAGATCTCAGCCATCTGTCATCTTGCTCCCACCAAGCTAAGGAGGCTGACAGTGTGAAAGAGAAAACCTACTGTAGCTTCCATTTCATTTGAACTGTAAAGAGAGTCTGCAAAACACCAGAGTTCTAATGTTTCAGAAGTGACTATCAATGACAGAGAGGCATAAGAAGCATTTTCTACTGGTCACATTGTCACATGTATCACCCCAGTTCTGAAATGAAAGAAATCCCAGTATCCCCAAGCATATCAAAGACTGAGTGATACCATGGAACATACCTTTGAGATGTTACTAGAGCGGCTCACGGAATGCCCCAAAGCCTTCTCATTCTGAAAGAGGAAGAACAGGATCACTGCAGCAACAAATCACATTTATGAGGATATTTCAAAGCTGGTATTAGAAACCAAATTCCATGGAGAAAGTCTTACAGCTGTGGCTTTTAAGGATTTTGCGTCTATTGACATCAGCCTGATTTACCACAATCACTAAATTGCTTTGTTTGCTTAACAAGATTTTTTTTTTCAGAAAACCACATTGGCAAGACAAGTACAAACTGAGAAATACTAGAACCATTATTTCTTCTCTCTATGAATACTGCAAAGCCCTTTCCTCAGATGGCATCTATTTTGGAAAGGATATTTCTCAGCCCTGCCTCACCTACACCCAAAGGCAAACATCCAACAACTACAACTGAAAGCTCTTGCTTAAACAAAAACAAAAGTATCACAGTGATGTCCGGAAACGATTGTGAATAACCACATGCATGTCATTTCAGGAGACGAAGCAGAATTCCTGAGGAACTTCCTATTTACCGCAGAACTCAGAATTAAACTGGAAATATCATACAAGACGAAAATGCAGAAGCTGCAATTCTCAAAACTGAAATGAGTGACGAAATGTATCTGTTACTTACTTTTCAGTGCACAGACCCTGACTGATAAGGATGACAATCTTACTTCCTACCAAAATAAACCGTAGTTTTCACCAACATATTTCATCCTTTAAGGGTTCCTGGTTTCTGAACATCGATGTACCGTAAATATAACAAGACATGATTGCTCCACTGGTAAGAGCCTAGAAATTGCTCTGGAAATGCTTTTCTGAATAAAATACAACAAGAAATACTTTCTTCTAAACAAATATTACAAACAGAGCAAGTCATAACGGTTGGTTACAGAACAGCATCTACGTTCCTCTAAGTCTGTGAAGCTGGCATGCAAATTGGTTTGAGATTTAAACCCCCTGAAAAACGGGGCAAATTTACTACTTTCTCGTAGGGACTCTATGCTGGATTAGAGTTTCTAGAAGAGCATCCTTTCATCTGGGATTTTAGGAACCAAACTCTTTCACATTTATTCCTGAAGATAATTTAACCTGACAGAGACACTTCAACAGCACCCTCTTTCAGTTCTCATTGGCACTGACTGATCAGACAGAGCTTGAGATCAGAAGTCCTGCACAGATAACAAATGGGGACATAAAAAACCCAGTCAACTGCAGTTACTCCTTGGTCAGCTTGGATATAACACACTGGTTTCAGACCTTCTGCCTGTGGTTTGTTACAATTCAGGCGACCTTCAATGACTGTCAAGTCAGCCCAGGTGGCTGGGCACCCAGATGCTACACCCACACTTTGAGATCCCCATGCTCCCCAGACATTTCTTCCTACAGCTCATCCCCAGAACAACTTCAAAGCTTTGTGTTGAGAAAAGAGAAGGCAAGGCAACAACTTCAGCATGTGCTTACAAAAGCAGGCAGTCCCTTCCTTACAACACCAGTTGCCTCTCAACACAGCCCTGGGCACTGCCTCAGTTGATGGATATAAATTGCACCTCCTCCCTTAAAGCCATGAGGAAGCAAATACTGTGTTCTGAAATCCTCTGTATGTAGGAGTTTGAGTACCCAGAAGACAGTAAAATAGTCTTTCAGAAGAAGAGAGGAGAAGCGACCAGAGAACCCCCCTCAATTTTGACTGATGGCCAAATTAAAAATCAGCAAGGATCAGTTTAAGGTCTGGAATAGTTGTGGCCTAAATTACCATTGACTTGAATGCCAGATTTGCATACTGCAAGGCTGAGTTTGATTTTTGAGATGACTATGAGCTTTTGTTACAGAGATAATAGTATTCCTGGAACAGAAACAAACACGTAAAGACGCCCAAAAATATGGACATAATGGTTATGTGAAGACTAACATTGGACAGGACTACTGCCAGAACCGGTATGGCTAAGAACTGACTCCAACCGTAAGGGATGGACCTAACTGATTTCATCAAAGGCAGTGTAACTATAGCAACAGGGAAAAAAAAAGTTCATTGAAGCTATGGAAGACAGGAGGAAGAAAAAAGGGGGCAGGGACATGTTCTCAAGCTATGACGAAAAGAGACCAACACAAACTGGCAAGCACAAAGACTTGTCATTATATATGTGTGAGGTGTGGGAGGAAGTCGGCTATGCTTGGCCTTCTAGGGATGCAGGGGAGGTAAACGAAGCAAGACTATGTGGGACAAGGGAAAATGATAGTGAAAAGTGGGACCTGTGGCCAAGAAGTCTGCCTGAACCAACACATACGCCTCCACACAGGTGACAGTCTCAAATCCAGCCCTAGATGTCAAAGACTTCTAGGTGAAACAGAACAGAAGTTTCTTCGCGTTAACTCAACGCTCCCCAAATACTGTTGTCTAGCTGAAGAAGATGCCTGCAAGGGAGCATGACTGAACTTACATCTTTTTCAAACACAGGTGCCTATGTTGAAAAGGATGTGCTAAAATTCAGTAAGCATGAACAGGCTGGAGGACAATACCTACATTTGCACAACACGGTAAATGATGCAGAGCAAACATACTCTTAGCCATGCCACAGAAACTAGTTGTTCTGCTCTGCTCCCAGAACTGATTTTATCTGATGGATACCAGCAGCCTCTAAGAGACAGATGCTCTTATTATCTTTATTGATCTACTGTTGGAAACATACCTGTCAGAGATTTCAGTCAGTAGGTGACTGCGTACAGTGGTTTTGTTATTGAAAGAGTGATCATTTTTAAACAAAAAAAGCGGTCTTGAAAAATATTACCTTAAGGGTTACGGAGCACGTGCACACATATATTTAAGTATCGGTGATATTTCTAAAGGACTCCTAGACACCTAAATGCTCTTCACATCTCAGTTGCTTTACCACATAAAGCTGGTACATCCATAAAGTCAACAGGAAATTCACTACAGCCTTAGGCCAGGCTGGCCAAAATCTGTACTCTAATGGGCTACTTACGCCAGCTAGCAGGAGAAGCACCAACTCAGCCATATTTTCAAGGAGTGACAACTAACCCAATAGCCGCTACCAAATCTAACGCAGACTTGCAAATAAACACACATTTTCCAGTCTGGTTGGCCTGTCAACTACCAAGCAGCCCCATCACCCAGATAAAATTGCTTCAGCCCTTGGACATCAACTGACCCTGTCTTAGCCTGTCTTCTAATCAGAGGCATTTTTTGAAACAGCTACTCCAAGTCTCACAGTTTACATACACGCAGACTTTAAAATGTGTTGGGCTGAAAACAGATAAACAACTGAGTTTCGCTGTGCAACAGCAATTTCCAGTTCACTATGACCTCTCAAGTAGCACCCCTGCTGAAGGAACGTACAGTGCTTTCTTGCCAGCTTCTGCAAAGGACCAAAAAATTGTATTTTTTTTTTTTTTAAATCATTAAACACCAACAGAAACACCTCTAAGTGATACAGTTCATGAAGCCTAGCTGTGCTGTTTAATTCTCTTTTGCAAATAAAATAATAAACATCTATCCTTCAGGAAAAAGCACTGTGGAAGCCATTAAATAGAGCCAGTGCTTGCTCATGTTTCCCATGCTGCAATACATTAAGGATGCCATATGTTTTCCAGTTATTAAGACAGAAAAGAGCTGCAAAGCCATGGAAGGAGCTCCTGGAATAGCTAGATTTTAATGGCAGGCACAATTACTAAATGAGGAACAGAAACGTTAAATAGATAAAATTTATTTTTAAATGCAAACAAACAAAAGCTCACTTTTCACACTATATCCATTACTGGTACATTCACCCTGGGATCTTTCACCAATTATTCACAAATTAACACCGACATGGGAGTGGAAAGGCTCAACTTCTGTTACGGTACTATCACTACTCAACAAATAAAGGTCTTCAGAGACTTTTTCTAGTATGTTCCCATTGCACAGTAAGACATATTCTAGTCTGGTAATTACAGCTCCAAACAAGATCTCCCTCCCTCTTGCAAAGCGTTAGTCTTTGCACTTGAATGAAAGGTCAAGACAAATGCAACATCTGCCAGCATAGACCATACAATTATCACCAGTTAAAGCAAGTGTCACTCTACTGTAGCAGATCAGTCTTTCTGTATGGGATAATGGGAATCCTGCCTTTCAAAATCATCCTACTCAACTAGAACCACCTGGCAGGCACTTAACAAAAAAAATCTAGATAGGAAAAAATTACAAGTGCAACTTGTAACTTCTCCTGAGCCACTCACTGCCAGCTGCTGCTCTGAGGTCCCCATCAGAGCCTGGCTCTAGGGAAACAAAGAGGAAGGCAGAAACAGGGAAATGACTGAAAAACAGAAAAAACTGCTACCCATTCCTACAGTGACATGTTTCTCTAAACTTTGGATGCACTTGCTTGCAATTGCCTGAATCCTGCTCCCAACTTTCCTTTCTTTTTCTTGAATTTGCTCCCTACTGTGAGTGACAGAGCTGCCTCCTTCCTTCAGCAGTTACTTCAGCTCACATCTGCTTTCCTGCACAGCTCTTCATCTTGCCTTCTCCACCTTGCTGGCTCATTTTCCCTTCTGCCACCATTCCTTGGTTACTTTTGCACGACACCTCTCCCTTCTCAGTTCAGAGATCTAGAAGCCAACACCTCCCTCCCATCTTCCCATGTACCTCAGCCTTCCATATTTAGCACTTCAAGTTATTTTACCCTTGCTTCCCTACCATAACATATCCATTTTCCACTAAGCACAACAGCTATGTAACTTACCCAGCCAAACCCAGAAGCCGCGTGAACCCCAAAACACCAGTTCCTATCACCTGAGCCAGAAGGAGGGTCCCCACCCACTGATAACAATTCAGGCAGCCATAGCTGCTCTTGTGCACTTACAATACCAATGTATCATGCTGACCTTTCTCCAAACTCAGCTGTAGACTTAATGCAGCCTCAGCAAGTGGGCACCCTAAAGAAATACAACTTGGATGTCCTTGTCAGGGTGGAAGGAGAAAAATATCTTGGTAAAATGATTTGGATTTTGTGTTTCCAACATTTTGGTTTTCAGTCATTAAGGCAGGTAAATAGAAGACAACAGAGGAAGCAGTCTCATCGCTTGTGTAGCCACCTTCTGGCTACATCCCTGACTACACACCTACATTCAGTCCTAAGTATGGCTAATCCTAAACCCATCTTTCTCTCTGCTCATAGACCTGGAGGCGAAACTGCAAGCCAGATCCCAATGGTTTAGCAAGGTGATTTTTATTCTCTTCCGCTCTGGGAAAGGAGGGCAGAGGGCAACAGAGGAGGGTCCTCCTTCCTCCTCAAGCCACCAATGGCTATGTGTGAACCTAGCACATGCCTGCTTCCTCAAGTCTTAATTCTCTGACACACCAGTGACCTTATAGGGCAATATACTCCCCATTTTGCAATACAGCTGTTATGCTACATTATCTTACATGATAAAATGGGTTAAGATCCTCATCTAATGATGAATTCTCCAACTAAAATCTCAGTAATGAAGAGCAGAGCCCTTCATTTTGATGATGTTCTTACTGCAATGCCCCAGCTGCAGATCCCCACAAGGTAAGTACTAATGCCTCAGCCCAGTAGAGACACAGTTAAACAAGCCAGGGCAGACTGGCTAGGGCACTGCCTACTTGTGGTTTTCTACCTGGAATCTGAAAGCTATTTTAATCTCATTTTGTGCATTACAATTGCATTTTACAATGATAGTTTAAGCACAAGATCGATATCTAGTAAAATCACTTACTGTTATCAACAATGAGTAGCACACGCACCATTTCAAAAGTCTTCTGGGTAAATGGTTGCTTTCCTTAATACAAAACTTTGCAGAAGAGAATGAATATGCAATAATTGCTCCCATTCATACAGCGATTCTCATTCTTAGAGAGAATTACAGAATGGCACACAGAATGGCATTGCTTGAAATGGTGAGGTGCTGAAGTGCTGAGTAGCTGAATGACCCTTGCATGGCAAGTGAAACTCAGTTCTTCCATCAAGTCCCATGACCAGAGCATGAATGCACAGTTGTTCTACAAACATGCGGCCGTACACACCCAGATATTGTATCAGGTTTCATAACTGTGTCAGATTTCCTAACAACCTCTTCCCAGAATTTATGCAAATCTTGCAGTGCAACCCTATACCTGAACAGTAGAAATTAAAAAGAACATATGCTTTTAGTTTGGGGAGGGGGGTTGTTGCTGTTGTTGACAATATTGGCACGTGCACTTAATTGTCTGAAGCAGACAGAATGAGAGGAAAGAAATGGGAGAAGGCTTTGTGAATTATTTTCTTCATCTGTCAAAACCAATGGATTGTTAAATTACAAAAGCTTTTTCAGCACTAGATCTTGTGACTGACAGAACCAAACATTTAATTACTTCAGTAGGAAATGGTATTTTGCATCATATCAACTGAATATGCCCTTTATCTCTTTGGCAGTCACCATGTCATCATGGAAGAGCAATAAACCTACTAACAGTTTATAAAGCCAGTGCTTGGCAAAATTCTTAAACCTTGCTCATTTCAAATTTTTGTCCATAAAATATGATGAAATATCATCAAGGCTCGTCAATGATTTTTGCATGCAGCTAGAAGAATAATGGCATCTAATCAAAGAACAGTAATGGCATCTATGCCTTGCATCTCTGCTCTTGTGCAGTATTTACCCCCAGACATTGGAAACTGAGGGGGGTGATGGAAATCACGCCACCTGTTTCTTTTTTACACCTGCGTGGAGACCCAGTATACATACTGAAAAAGGAATCCAAACAATCTGTCCCATCCATCTAGTCCAGTATCTTCTGTTCTTGGATGATCCCACTTGATTCTCTCGGACCAGCAGTTCACAAATGAGTGCAGAAACCCAACATAAGATTTCAGATCTTCCATCACAGTGGAAAATCTATACCAAGTTCACTGTGGATTACTCAACTCACTAACTTGCTCATTCATGTTCACATCAAGCCACTTCGCATAGTGGGAGACAAACTCGGAAAAACAACCTGAAGGCAAAAAACAAGGCTGGAAGTAAAACATAGGAGAATTAACAAGCTTTATTCCAGGTGCTGAACTTACAGCTGTCCCTGAGAACATCAGCAACAGAAATAAAGTCACAAGATCACAATACGGCTTTAACAGAAAAGAAAGACCAACGAAAGGAAAAGATGACAGACTAAATGGCTTTAATGGCAGAGTTCAAGGAATTCAAAGAACAGGCCCCTTGGGGGTTTGGGGAGGGGAGTCAAGGAGGCTAACAGATCACAAACAAGGAATATAAATGAGAGGAAACGCAAAGAACAAGGCAAACACAGCAGAATGTTGAAGTTAAATAAGAATCTCTTGCCTTTGTCTGCACCACAGCGTGGTCAGAAGCACAATGTGCTTCATCTCCAGTCTGCCTTGTGAATAGCTCTTAGAGTTTGCATGGATGTGTCCAATATTTTACAAACCTGAGAGGCACGCAGGTCCCTACATGTTCCAGATACGGTCCACTAAGTCCAACCATACACTGGACAAGATGAGGAGAGCATTCTCTTCAAAAAGGCCCTTTTCTCCATGGCTTTGTTCTCCAGACTTTTTTCAACATACCATTTTTCTGGTTTTTGCATTGCTTTGCTTTACTTCCAAAGGCTCCACAAAGTGCATCTGATTATGGATAACCTGCATCTCCAGCTGCCATTTCAAAATGGAGATCTGATCTCCATCTCCCCTCTTTAATTGTTTGAGCTAGAAGATGACATAAAAGCCTCCCTCTTGCTGAGCTGAGGCTGCCTCACCTGGAAGAGCAAATTTTAATTTCTGCACAAGACGATCAGTCTGGTACATTTCACTAAAATTACATTCATTTGCACACTTACTGTATTCACATGCCACGTGCCCAATTCCTAACAAAGAAAGTAAACTGCGAAATTTGGTATTCAACGTTTTATGGATCATAGAATCATAGAATCATTAAGGTTGGAAAAGACCTCTAAGATCATCGAGTCCAACCGTCA
>NW_008795129.1:5355314-5368179 GCF_000699145.1 Aptenodytes forsteri
GTTTTTTACCCAGAAAGAGTACACCTGTCTAAGCCGTGAGCCACCAGCTTTTCTAGGAGAATGCTGTAGGAGACAGTGTCAAAGGCTTTACTGAAGTCCAAGTAGACCATGTTCTTGTCTTGCTGTTGCCAGACAACCTGCCTAAAATGGATGCACACCTTTATGTGATGCAACACACAAAAATGAATCCTTCCCTCAGGGAACAAATTATATGAACTGCAAAAGACACGATCCAAAAATATACACCTTTCTTGATAACAGAAGCAGTATGCATTAAGCTTACCTGACAGCGAAAATGCCGTTTCAAACAATTTCATGTATTTAATGGCAGAGAGAGAGAGACATACAAACACTGAGGAAGCCAGCAATTATAAACAGATGAAAAGGAATAACATTCTATCTTCTGTGAAGTAATTGCATTTAATGCAACTGCTGGAATTCTCATGGTACACCACACATGTCAATATGCCAAAGCAATTGGCTATTTTAAACGTTCACAGATTAAAAAACCCTCTAGGCGACTGGCAATTTGGAATTTCTCAAGCTGCCAACAGACATAGGAAGCCTGCAGCCTAGATGAAGTCTCCGAAGAGCCGGCCTTTCTTGGTGTCTACACAACTTTGCAGGTTCAGTCGCTTGCTGTGGGACCAGGCTGCGTGCTAGCATGCACTCCTCTGGCAGGGTGGCAGGCGGCTGCGCAGTCTGCACGTCGCGTGCAACTTGGATGCGACGCACGTGCCTGGATCACTGCCTCTGCTCAGCTAAGAAGGTCCACAAAGCCTCTCTGATTTCCAACTCATATTATACTATCGGAGTATACTGTTAAAACAGTGAATCACAGAATCATCTCTTAGCCAAGGTTACAAACGCCTCCTGCATCTAAAAACAGATTCAGAACAATACTAGAAAAGTGGATGCTTCCCAAAGCAAACTTGATACTTCAAGCTGCTTCTATCTTTCTCAAGGATTCTCTCTTCTTTTCCTCCCTTACCATCTTAAGATACTAAGATTGCTTATTAACCTACTTCTGACTGCATGGACCATAAGGGCAAACGATATTCCCTACAGCAACTAGAGAAATCACTTCCCAACTGATGCTGGGAAAGCATTCAGGATATTTTTGGTAACATTTAACATATGGCCAAAAGCACATGACAAAAGAGCTCTCAAAAGAGCACTTGTAGATATCAGATCTGTTTAGTAATACCTAACTCAGTACAGACCACCTTGGTTTTGCCTGAAATTTCATCTTCCCATTTTTATCAGTGTAGTTTGCAAAGTATTCTGACCTGCAGCATTTCAAACTCACTTAGCGTTAAACAATCACACAAACCTAGGTAAATGAGGAACTGGGCCCTACAGATCCCATTAAAGTTACTTAGCCAAACACTGGTTAGAGTAAGATCCTTGTAAAAGTCTAACCTGTAATGTTCTGGAGAGCTTTAAGCACATTACATTTCTTACAACAATTGTTTGTAAAGTCAGAAAATACACAAAGAATAATATCTAAGAAAAACAAACACACTCAACCATCCTTACAGAAATAAGCCAAAACTACTTATGGAAAACACTGCTCTGGGAGGAAAGATGATGCACAGCTAAAAGAAAAGGTATACTCTTCATTTAAAGGGTAGTGCATTTAAACTGCAGAACAAGAATCTTTTAAAGCATAAATCTGCTAATAAAAAAAAAAAATAAATTAAGTGACCGTTCAGAGTTCCTGGCTAATTACGTAGGAAATTCAGGGGTCAACTGACTATTTAGCCCAAGTCATTTTAAGAACACACGTGTGAATGCACACACTTACATACCTTTTTTTAGGTTAAAACTTAATAAAAAAACCTACAGAAAGCACACACACAGCCAACTACCCTCTCTTTCCCCAAAACGCAATCCCTGACACCAGAAACAAAGGCAACAAAACCTCTCTAGGTGCAGCAGGCTACTTCAACCAGTAACCCAAGAGCATTTTATATCATTTTGTCAGGGAAGCACCGTTGGTCTCACATGGGGCTTCACCTGATGCTTCGGGATGCAGCCAAGCAGCGCATGTCCAGAGAAAGCTACGAGGGACCAGGCAGAAGACCAGTACTGGGGACACCATCATTCATGAGCGCCTACTGGTGCTATCAGCATTTTGCACTGTTTGGTACTGTGAACATTTAAAGTCACCTTGCCAGCATATGGCAAGAACCTGGTAAGGCAGTTCTTTGAAACACCTGGCTACATCCCCAGCCTCCTAAGCCATCATTAACCACCCCCTCCCACAGCATAGCACAGCCAGGGCATTTTTTCCAATCGTGTATTTCATGGCTTTCTGAAAAACTCAGACCCGAAGTAGCCAATGCATGTCTCCTGCTTCCACAGGTCTGTGGTCCCTTTGCTATGAGTCCTGCGTGAACAACAGTGACTCAAGATGGCCATTTCTCACTGACAAAGCAATTCTATGATTTGCACAGCGCTAAAAGCTGCAAAAGCCTCTTCTCCTAAACACAGAGGATTTAACACGCTCTAAGTGTACTTCTTTTTTAGCGTAAAAATCTGTAGTCATTAACTCTATATCCACATTCAGGGTGCTGCACTTGAAATACCAACATGTTCAGTAACGTTAAAGGAACTGAAGGGTGCAGGTTCCTAAGAGTTACAGATAAACAAGTTTCAGAAATCAGCAAACAAGAGGTGTGCTGAGAAATACTGCATTCTTCAGTCACAAGCAGATACTCTGGCAGTCTCTCACTCAGATGATGTTTAGGACCTGTTACTCATAGGAGAAAACCCTGCTGATTCTGGTTACCTTCCAACCGTACAGCGGGAACGGGTAAAGTACAGCACCATACATCACAGATATCAAGAGAAGAAGAAGGAAAATGCAGGGAAAGTAAAGGACAGAAGCAGAATTTTAATGTGCTCCGTTAGTCTTTCCTGTTTATCAGTCATTAAGTGAGTCCCTGATAAAGGAACAGGATAAGAATTCAGCATCTATCTGCAAGTCAGTTAACACCACCTAAATCCATGTCTAACAGCTGATGCTATCCAGTTTACTGATATTGATCATTTGTATATGTGTACATCATGTTCTAACCTTGTCCACTATGCCTGTCACGATAGCTTACGCCCACAAATGAAAATCGATTAAAAAAATCTTTTTGGTGGAAGACAAGGCTCGGAAGATTTAGATTCTCTAAATTTTTGATACCTTTCCTACTCTCAGAGAAGATAAGGACAATTCAGGAGGCGAACAGGATGAAAACAAAATCCAACAGGAGATTTATCTTTGTTTAGGAAGGTCATTTCAACTTTTCTATTTAAAGAAGTTATTGAAGAAAAAAAGACGGTATGACCATACAGAATAAGGGGAAAGTCTTCCACAAAGGCACAGAAAGCAAAATGGTGAGCCCCATTCTGTCAGGGACATCTTTTTTAGTTCTCTATTCAGCAGCAGTACTTCTTGGAAAAGGAGACCTTATCAGATCTTTTCTCTCGTCAAAATGTAGCAGCAGTCAACAAAGCAAACAAGATGCCAACATGGGGAAGGAACAAGTGGAAATGAATATTGAAACAGTATAAAAACCCATGGCAGGTCAACAGCTTTTGCATATGGTCACTAGAAATTAAATCCTGGCTTCATGGAAGTCGGGGGGAATTCCACCACTAATGTTGACCGGGTCAGGAGTTCAGCCTCTGTTAGTAAGAGATACTGCAGAAATGCAAAGAGTTCAGTTCAGCAGAGAACTGTTATCAACAGTAAGACAAGTCTTTATATGAAGACAGCTGAAGCAATAGATTATTAAAAGAGAAAGTAAATAAATAAGGTGAAGAAAAGACATGTAGCTAAGTAACAAGACTTCACAGTTGTGTCCCATGCCTTCAGAAGAACACCAGGAAGCAGGTGACTCAAGCCAGCTATTGCAGGCTAAGACACATACGCTTGGATGAATTATTTCCTGGAGGAAGCAATAAACCAGCACTCCATGTGGACACAGTGGTCCCACCAAAACCAACAAGAAATGCCTGTGGTCTGAGGAAGACTCAGACTGAGCCATTATCAACATCCTGATGTGAAAGAAAGTATTTCGGTAACTGCAACCGGTAGTAGGCACACTTTAAGCACATCAGGACCTAAACCAGTTTTAAAAATACTAACTTGCCTTAAAGATGAGAAGCAGAGAAGAAGAAATTGCAGTAAGAGTCAGCTAGAAAAACATGTGTTTGCTTTTGCACATGGAAATCTACATTTGCTTCACATTCAGCAGGGAAAAGCGAGAGCACTTCTAAAAGAACCCCTGTGCAGGAAGGGACTGCTGTGCAGTGCTAACACTGAGCAACACCAAAGCCAATGGAGCTGCGTTGGCTAAATAAAGCATGGATGACCCCAGTGACTCAGCACAGTAGGGCAGTCAACTTGAAGGCCAAAGAAACAGTAAAAGCAAAGGAAAAAAAAAAGGGAAAAAAAAGGAAAGAGAAAAAAAGAAAAAGATTTTTTTGAGCAGGTGGTGTGAATACAGAGTATTGGTGCTCAGAGCACCCCAAACTACCACTCCTGGGCAGGGCAGCTGTAGCTGAAAAAGGGACGCTCTGTGTAGGCAGCCTCGTTTTCCATCACTGTAATCCTAAAATCATTGGATTACAGTGGAAGACTGTCTGAGGCAATCAGATGGGTGACTACCAAAACCTACCGGCTGAAGAGAAGCATTCCAAAAGAGCACTGCTCTTCACCCAGTTGGGAAACTTCAGCGCAGTCACTGTCTAATAAGGAGGGTTGAGGTTTTTGTGTGTTTGAATGAGCTGAATGCCAGCAGCTGCCTAAGAACTATATTTACCACCGCAGTCCCAGGAATGCCTGCATTTTCTGCAAAAATAAAATCTCTGGGCCATGAGCCTATTGGAATAGAAGCTTTTTCACTTAACTGAAGACATTTACTCATTCTCTTTCCGCATCTCTCATGCTCCAGTTCCAGTAAAATCCTGCTTAGTTTCAGAGTTTTTTATGGAAACACACATGCATCAGTTCAAAAGTACCGATATTATGCGAGTAGTATTAAACAACTCACTTCACTGGGTTCCTCTGCCTCTCGCATTTATTCCTATGAAACAGAAAATGAACTGCAGCTGTCTGACCTACTGGGGACTGTACTGCATTCCTGCACACATGCTGACATAGCATTTTCTAAAGTTTATTTCCCAAGGGGAACGGGTTATAAATAAGTCTCATATTCACAGTAAATCTCCTGCCCTTCATTCCCTAGAGCTTTGAGCACGGGCAGTTTTTTGGTCACAGGAAATTGCATCAAAGTTTTCAGAAAAAGTGTATTAGCTTACATGATTTGCTTTTGTCAAACTGCCTTTAATTTGACCCCCACCAAAGCTAGATTTTAAAAATTCAGTTTCAATCTTCTCTATGTTCACTGCTCTACACGTTCATTATCTGCAGAAATCTGGACATCTATGAAATCTGCAGCTGTTTTAGAAGATAATAGATTTATTAAAATACATTTTGTATTTTTTAAAAGTAACTTTTAAAAGCCCACAAAGAACCGCTAAATGATAAGGCGTTTCTGTATACCTTCTGAAAAGACACATAGTCAGATCTCTAGGGAGGCTGTTTTCTCTTGGGCTCTACTCTTGAAATTGAGTGAGAAGCTGAAGCAATAAATATGGGCTTCACCATGGGCTCTAGAATCCAGCAGAGAGGATTCACTTGTGAGGTAGGATCCTCAGGTTGTCAGCTTTTATGCTTGGGGCACCACGTTGACAAAATGTTTGCCGATCCCATTACAACAAGGTTCTGATCCAGAGCTGGAACTTCCCAGTCCGTACCTCCCCCCTGCCCCCAACATCTACTTCTGATTCCTCTTAGTTTTGAAAAGACAAAAGATAAAATTATCCCTAAATGCAAGTACTATCCTTCCAGTTTGAAATGACTACTGAAGTATTTTCTAGAAGGTTAAAGAATAAGTAACCGCTGCTTTGGAAATCCATTTTTCTTAAAGGCTAAATCCCAGACAAGCAATATTGCCTATCTGGACATTACAAAATGTCAAAATTCTCCCTGAGATTTTAGTTTTAAAGGGGTCTTTCAGAAGGCATCCCATGAAAAAAGAAGTATCAGATAATGTGCAGGCATTCTCTAAAAGATGAAATAGATGATTTGGCCAAATAAGCACTCTGGGGAAAGGCGGGAGTCTGGGGGGAAGGATTAGATGCTGCTGAGCTGCATCAGTGCAAGCAGTTGGACTGATGAAACAGTAGCACGGGATAAGGATGCAACCTGCAAGAACAACTGGACTGTGCTCTGAAAGACAGACTTAAAAGCATGAAGACTCAAACCAGAACATCCTGGTCCACATTCAGATTCCCCCATATTGGAGATTCCCAATTTTGGGTTTCAGTACAGACATTTCCAGAAGGTGAGCGAGACTGATGTAAATTAGCAAGGAAAGGCTAAGGGTTAGATATGGTTTACATCGTGTCTTTTGCATTTTAACCCTTTGCTTCCCTGTCACCATTCCATACCTAAGTGCTTTGCTCTGAGGGAGTTACAAACGTCACTGTGTTTTTCACAGGCATCCAGGAGGAAATTCATCTATGGGATTAAATAATTTGTTAGGTCAGGCAAGACCTGAGGCTGGTGAGCAGGGATTCCTTCAACAAAACAAGCATCGTGAACAATGGGAACCAACTCAGAGGAAAATGCAGGAAGGACTGGCACTTGGAAAGGGTAACCACTTAAAAACTGATCAAAAGGTACAGTTCACTCTGTAGTTATGACAGCTACCTATTAATCTTACAGATTAATTTTTAATAATCCTCAAAATAGGGAGATGGGGACATTTAAATATCAGGTCTGGAAAAGGCCTGTGGCTCCTTGGACATGCTCCCTGTAGGCTGTAAATAAGCTTCCCTTGCAAACTCTTGTTCAACACATGAAAGGGAAGAAAACATCTCTTCTCTAGAGAAAAGTAGCTGGACAAACCCCTTCCAGTCACTTAAAGCTCTAAAAACTCAAAGTAGTGAAAAAGGCAGTCTTATCCTGCAGCTAAGACCAAAGTAGCGCAGCAGAGAGGTAAATTACAAAAGCAAGAGTTCAAAGGGATAAGTGGCCAATTCTCTATGAACACACTCAGAAAAACTAACACTTTTCTTGCGAGGTTCCTTAATACCATCTGCTGCTAGTACCCTGAAGGACAGAAAGGATGACATCAAAAAGGGGATGTAAGATTGGAAGAACCTCTATCAATACAAACATGCATTCAGTTAACACTCAAATTGTCACTGAAAATAAGGCTGTACCACAGGGTTGAAACTTTAGCACACAATGAACATGCTGCTTCTATAGCACCTTTCCTCCAAAACAGTATTCCCCCTCCAAAGGGAAATACTGCAGTTGTTCAGTGCTGAACAGCTGTAGGGAGTGGCTCAAAGTAAGCTGAACAAGACGATACCTAAGATAAACTGTAAGAGGGACATGATGAGGCCAATTTGCAATTTACAGCCTCTTGCAAAATACACTCCTGGAGTCTGACATCAGTATCCTGAAGTAGGCAAACGTGGCGGTCACTTGGCAGAGAAGAAACCTGAGACACAGGGAAATTACGCTACCCTGAGTGAAATTCACCCCTACTTGTCCTACTCTTATATACGGTGTTGCTCAGTGTCACAGCCAGCAGCTGTGTCCTCTTACAGGCACATGGCTGAATAGTGCTGTGGTTTGCACAGGACGAGTTTCACGTACAGTGAAGCTGTGCCAAAGGAAGGAGAACATGATGGAGATCTCTCCCTTCCGTTCTTCTTGGTCGTAGAATGTAAATCTCCAAGCTGGATCTTGTCAGGGTATTGATTTTCACATGGAGTATCAGACTTTGGGATCTGCCTAAAGAGCTGCCTCCTGGAGCCCACCACCTGGCAAAGCACTAACTACACCTTAATAAGTGCTTCCTCCAAGTCAGAAGAACGGTCTCATTCACCCCACCAATCTTTCCCCCTGAAACTTCTCTATTTGTCCCCACCACTTGTAAATGTGATCCCAAATTCTCCTTGCACTTCTCTGGCTGTACAATGGCCGTTAGATCTCTAAGCATGGTGGTCCATGAGGATGCAGAAGGTGCTCCACAACGCCCTCATTCCCGTGCATGCAGGCAAGCAAACCGAGGGTAATACAAATGTTCAAATTCAATTAACATTCAAAGATGCCTAATTTTTTTCAGTTACAGGTGAGGCACCACAGCATAAGGAATCTACAGGCTTTTCCAAAAAAGTTGGGATTTGGGATGTTGGGATCTTGGGATTCAAGATTAAGAAACACTACTTTGGACAACAGTTGTGTGGGGACTCCTCATCTAGGTACTTTGATATTTAAATTTTTCCAACCTTTGGCATGCTCAGAAACCCTGCTGCCCATGCTCCTAAGCACACGGGCATAACTGGAGCATAGCAGTGGAACTGAAGCAAGAGGATTACATTTCAGGAGGGACATGTTTTGGTGCGAGACTAGAGGCTTAAGGGGATTAAAAGACAGGAGCTGCTTCGGAGGGTGACAGGGTGAAAAACAGCAAAGCCCACACGTAAGTATTGCCTATAAGTAAGCATTGGTTCCTATCCTTCCGCAGCAGAGAGATACAGCGAGCAGAATAGCAAACGAACCAGTGACCACATCAGCTGCATCTTCAGCCACCTCCACTGTCCCCAGCACCATCTTAACTCACGTCATACCTGCATTTTCTGTCTCCTTGTGCCTTTTATCACACTTCTTCTTAGCTGCTGCTCTTCCCACATGAACCAGCCCTTTTCTCCTGTCTTTCTGTTATTATCGATATTGTCTTTCTCTGTATCATTCCCCGTCACCACTGGAAAACAATTTGGAAATGCTTTTTAATTCAATGCAAGAAAAGGATGTTGGGATGCTATATAAAGGAGGGTGACTTCCATATCAAGAAACTAGAATGGATAGAAATATAGCCGTCTTCATAAGATCTAATCCTGGGTACAAAGGGGAACTCCTGTAAGCTTCAGAAAAAAGAACTGCGACCATTTTTAAATCCAGGAGGATTTTATTTTTCTGCTAGCTAACACTCCTCAAAGGTGGAGCATTAGACTTGGCTTCCAGTTCAATATGCCCTTCTAACAAATACTTACAGAAGCGGTAGTTTTATTCCCTGAAAGATATGGAGTTAAACTCACTAACAAGAGTTACAAATGCCTGAGGGCCTAGCATGACTGGAACATCCTATTTGGATGTAATTTAGAAATCAGAAAACTGTGCCAAATTCAGCTGATGCTTTCAAGAAAGAAGAGAATTCAGGAGCAGGGCTCTGTGGTGCTAAGGATAACACATGGCAAAAGGCTGGAATTGCTTCAGAAAGCTTATAACCCAATACAAGAAAATTTAAAGACGACTACAGCAACCTGACAACAGACACCAAGAGGGATGGATACTGGTGTATTGAGTAACAGCTGCCAGGCATATTTATGTCAAATGCATTAAAATATACACACATGTGCACGTATATACATATATATTACAAAACCCCCTACAAACTACATTCTGGTTTCATTTAACGGAAAGAATCTGCACTAGACAGGGCCAAATCCTAAGGTCTACAGTGAACTAGGCCAAAGAAACCCTCTCGAAAGAGAAGTCCTGCAAGTGTCATCTGAATTTTAATGACAAGGTAGTTGATTTCATTTGTATCACAGACAGCATCAAAGAAGAGGAGCAACAGTTAGGATGACCATTGAGCCAGGGCTTGGGAACCAGGAGGTTCACTGTCTGTAGTCAGACCTTTATGGCCTTGGATACTAAACCTTCCCAAAGCTCGGCTGAAAAGAATGGGACAGAAAGTCAGAGATCACCTCTGAAAAGCGCTGACAGGTAAAACTGGTTCATATCTATAAATGGTAAAGAAGAGGACAACTTGCAAAAATGCTCGCATTACATTGGGAAGAGAATTTAAGTATGCTCACTGCTGTTCAGGAGTTCATGTTTCCTCCTTGTTAAATTCACACTTCTTGATATTGCAGATGCTCTGTTTTCATTTCAAATATATCTGTGTTCACCTTTCTTTTCCTTTCAGTGAAAAGCATGTTAACATCTTCCCTGGAGTCAGACATGTTAGAAGGCTTCTGCTTGTGCTTCCGCAAATCAAAAGCAGCTGCTGCATCGCATGGCGTGGCAGAAGTGAAAACTCTTTTAAATAAAAAGCAGAAGAGCAAAAAGGGGAAAGGAGGATAGAGCAAGTAATAAGCAATATAACCTGCAATACAACTGAGGAGAGAAAACCAAAAGAAACAATCCTCCTCTCCCCCTAATATTTTTTTTTTTTTTAAATGGCAAGACGACTCTTACATTTCTTTGTTGAATTTGGGATGAGAAATGCAGGTCTTCTGACGAGAGACAATTTGCAGAAACCATTAACGGTTTGAAGCATCAAGAAAAAGTGGACTAAGGGCCTGCTTCACATGCTTCTTCATGGGCTAGGGGAGAATATCTAATGGCAAAGAAGAATGAAGAATTTCCTTTCCAACTGTACCCACCCAAGCAATGCCCTTGTCCCTGTTGTACCTTGCCCACTTTCAAGATAATGGGCTGCAGAAATGAGACTGTTAACATCCATCCTAGAGCTGTTGCATCTCAGAAATCCTTTGACAAAAGGACCTGAGCTCCCACCACTTAAGTCCCTTCCAGTTGCCATCTGCCATAGTATTATAGTGAGTTTGTAGAATGTGCAGTTTCTTGATTAAAAGACATTAAAACGTCTTTTAAAAAAAATAAGAGACAAAAATCTGCCTATGGGTCAGATTATCACTGCATTTACCTAGCTTGATTTTTCTATAGCATTATATGAATTTGGCCTCTGTTCTATTTGTTTTTTAAAAAGGCTACCTTTGTTTTATTTCTTGAATTATCACATACATTGCTTTACACATGTTCCTCTCCACCCAGGACAGCTAGTGACACTGTATGCTAGATAACCTCGAGATAGTCTCGATCTTACCTCTAAAAAGGCTTTGCCCCAGTATAGCTGAGGGAAACAGAGAAGGAATAGAATGGTTTATAAAAATGGTTTATTCAGCTTGTAATGAGCTAGAATTCTCATTATCCGTAACACCGGTGCATAAAGTTTATTAGGAGGACTAATGTCCTCTTATTTTTAAACCACACTGTGTAGGTTAAGGCTATCTTGCTTAGGAATTAGCTTGGTCCTGGCACCGCTCTTCAACTCCCCTTTACATTTAACACAGCATTTTTTGGCAGAAGAGAAAATGCCCAATGCATAATTAAGAGCTTGGACAGGGTTGTAATTTGTTTAAATGTCACAGGTATGCCATGAAAAAACATGGTGCAAAAGCAACTTACACCCACACAAAACTCCTTGCCTCGCACAGCCAGTAGTAGTTTTCCAGTCAAAATAAGCTTTATGGACAGCGAGATCTTTTTTAGTTTTTCTTTTGCCTGTCTACAGTGTGTTTGCCATTTGAGTACAGGTATTGTGGTAAATCACGAGCCTTCAAAGTACAGCTCAGGTTTTTAGCTCTCTTACCCTTGCAGCCGTAAGAAAAAAACTGATAAAAAGTCTTTTCATTGTGAAAATGCTTCCAGTTGAAATACACAGGCAGCCTGAAACAGCTGGGTAAGTGGTGCAAGCCATTCAGCTGAAATGCTGATGTGGCAACGATGGAGTATAGTAACAATAACTTGTCACCAAAGTTCATTACTTTAAGGTTGGTGAATACCAACAGGGACAGTTGTAAACCGTTGCCCCTTTGATACCAGCAGCTCCCAAGCTTTCCCCTACACAAAGCCATTTCAGGGATGTTGACTGCAGCTAGGCTCATCGTTTCTTAATTTAAGAGCTTCTGTCCAACTGTAATAACTACAACAGACTGCAGGACAGATGATCACTAAGTCAACTCCTACTCTGACCCCTGATTGTAACCTGGGAAATAGGAAGCCAACAGAAGTCAGGAGACTAATTTGACTTGAAACGAGGGATATTTTTAGGGAGAGGAATGCACAGACAGTGGTCTCGAAGACCAGAATGAGTGCAGGGCCACAATTATGGGAGAGGGAAGTATTTAAAAAAAAAAAAATTAGCAGAAGCATAGTTCCTGAATAAAACAGACAGAGAAAACACAGGGATTATTACTCTAACCACGATGGCCCTGCCTGGATTTGAAAGCAGAGCTGGTGCCTCAAATAGCCTAAAGTATTACATCTGGTTCTTCAAACTAATCTGACCCCTTTGAGACAGACAAATACTTCCTTGGGGAAGAGTGTTGTTACATTTCAAAGTCCTAATGTTAACCACTGACTGTCAATCGAGATAAAACAAGCACCCCAATGAGTCATAAAACACTAATTTTCCATTAGACAGCAAGAGAGAAACCGATGACAAGAAACAACAAAATTAGCCATTAACAGAAACCAGATGGAATGGCAAAAACTATTCAAAGAAAACTATTAACTTGATATCAAGAGAAAGAAATAACAGTGTGTAGTAACCACAAAACGTCTGAATATGGAGACCAACCAACCATCAAGGTCAACATAAGGGAGCTTAAATTGGTTGGTTTTGAGGTTGCTTCCTGTTATGCTAGGCTAAGCTGGGAACTTGTTGTTAAATTAGAAAGAAAGGGAAAAAAGATCCCCAAACAAGAGAAATGCCAAAACCCATGTTGACAGCAGCCCAGCTGCCCAACAGAAGGTGCAGCAACCAGGCCCTGCAAGAACATTTTAAAGACATTTCTTCCTCTTCCCAACACTCTCCTGCTATGTCAAGTGCCGCCTTCTCTTGTGAACTGCCAATTTCTATCACTGAGGAGGTTCAGATTCACTTTTACTTGAAAAAAAAAAAAAAAAAAAAAAGAA
>NW_008795129.1:5368207-5369070 GCF_000699145.1 Aptenodytes forsteri
CTTAAAAAAAAAAAAAAAAAAAAAAAATTAATACGTCTCCACAGTCCACACTAGGACCTAGTATAAGGTTTGTCTAGGAATATGCCAATTCAAGTCACCAAATTGCCACCGAAGCACTAGTGGCTCTAGTACTCAGAAGCAAAACTGTTCACCACTTTTTGAATAACTACAATACAGTTTCGTCAACCTGATACACAAAAAAACATGACTCAAGTTTCAAAATAATGAAATTAGCTTAAAATTTTAAACTGAGTGTGCACATCCCCAGTCACAGAGGCTGAGTACACCAAAATACACATGATAAAAGTATGTCAGCAACACTGCCTAGTAACTGCAAGAGACGGGAAGGAAATCTTAAAAATACATGTTTCAAGCATTAGTTTTCAGAAAAAAAAAAAAAAAAAAGGAGTAAGATTAAAAAACCCAAAAGGAACCTTTACCTTCCTAACCTTTCTTTCAGTTATATGAAGGACGCATGCATGGGTATGGTGCTTCCATGCTCAATCCAGAGATCACAAAATTACCATTTCTTTTAACATAATCATCTCATTATTTCAGTACCACTGTTTAGATTTTGCTTTTGAAAGTGTTACATCTCGGGAAGAAGCAACAGTACGCTTTTTTTTTTTGCTGGGGTGTGGGGATGGTGGTTTTGTTTGTTTGTTTGTTTTCTTTACTGGGACTGAAATTCAGGGTGGGTTTTTTTTTTCCACCAAATGAGGCTGCCATTCACAGAGGTTATCACCTAGCCAATAGGTTGAAGTCATTCTGTCCTTTGCCACAAGGCAAAATGGAGAAAGAAGGGATGAGACAAACCGGGGGGGGGGGGGGAAAAAAAAAATGTGTAGTCTTTTTGCCCCGAA
>NW_008795129.1:5369143-5385832 GCF_000699145.1 Aptenodytes forsteri
AAGGAGAAAAGGGGGAGAGAAAAGGGGGGGGGGGGGGGGGATAATAATAATCTGTGTAGTCTTTCAGCCCTGAACTGCTTAACTGAAGAAATGGAAAAATCACCCTCTCGCTACGCTCTTCTACATTACCTCACCTTTCCTGAGACAATAAGCTCTTCGGAGCACATCCTATGTCTTTAGGCACTTCTGGACAGCTTTACAGTACCCTTCTGGTGTCTGCAGATAACAACAAAGTAAGAGAACTTACAAGAAACAGCATCTGTGGATATGCTCTGTCCAGCTGTATGATGAAAGGCTTGAGTTGGGCCCTTCTGATTTCCTCATGGCTAGCCTCATAAAGAAAGCACATTAATTTAATTAATTCAAATGCATGAAAAATTATTCACTACCAAGCAGGAGACAAAGTTCAGGACAAGGGTATTTTAACTCATTTCAAGAAGGGCAGCTCCCAATCAGACTTTACAGAGCCTCTGAAGCCATACTGGGAGAGACAACTGCTACCTCCTTCAAACCCACTGCAGAACTGCTCTTGTGAGGAGCTAAATCACTTCAGCGAGAGTAAAAGGTGACATGAACCTCACAGGTTTTGCTCCTAAGAGAGGCAGAGGAACTTTACAACATAGGTCTTCAGAGACCTACTCTTTTTTCTGCCAATCTGACTCATTAAAGCATAGTTTCTGAAATGACTGGCAAAGGCATTGATTGCTTCGCTGTTCTTGATCATCTCAGTTTAAGCCATGGAAGGTTCCCGCGCACCTAAAACAGCCACCAAGCAAATACATTTAGCAGCAGTAGTTATTTGGTGAGCTTGAAGTCAAGGTAATAAAGTAGTGCCAGGAAAGTCCCTAATCGTGGTCTTTGTCTTTCATCCAGGTATAGCAGAAAGAGGAGAAAGGGATGTTGCTAACAAAGAAACGTATGGATTCCAAGACACATTACAAAAGAGTATTTTTAGCAAATGCAACCATAAGAAATAAATGCGTAGCTTCAGCAACAAGTGGAAAGAATCTGTAAGTGAAAACAACATACCCAGAAGAAGTGATGTTTAACAAAAATTAAATCCCGATGTCAAAAACACATCAAGAAGAGACATGAAAGGGAAGGAGAGTAAGCCACAAAAAGACATCAAAAAGGAGAGGAGGTGGGGAGAACAGCATAATCTGAAATTCTCTCTGTTCTTTACAGATTTATGCTTGTTCAAGATCCATATAGAAAAGGTTACTCTTTTTTCTATTTTTTTTTTTGGTGTGTCTTGTTTTTCTCAGCAACTCAATGTAATAGTAACTTCGCAAAGTTTAGCTCTGCTCTACAGCTCTGACTGAATCGTCTATTGACAACTTGACAACTGCCTATTTTTGCCCTTCTCCAAATGCTCTTCTAACATTGTCATACAGTGGTAGGGTTTCCCCATTGAGGCTGACTCATATTGTAGTTGACAGGACTCCTGCTCTTCCAAAACCTCTGTAGTCCTTTGACACGGCTCAGAATGAGGGAGTCTGTGGCATGCGAAGCATCATTAACAAATAACAAGGTATGGCTTGGTAGCTGTAACACTTGTGGCCACGCTGTATACGACAGAGAGGCAATTCTCCGTCAAACCACTCTTATCGCAAAAGCTTTAGCAATGTGCATCATCTTCTAAAAAGTTACTACCAGACACCCTTACTGAAAGCCACGGGGGCACATTTGTCTCTTGAAAGAAGAAAAGTGTGGCCAGACAGCAGTACACTTGAGTAATTTTCATGAAGAGATGACAAATTATGCTCATCAGAATCACCAATGCTAGTTAGGGCCAGGCTGCCTTTAACAGGCGCAGTTAAAATCCACAGACACCACTCAGAAATCAACACATCAAAGCTTTGAGAATTACAGTAATCACATATGATTATTTAACAGGAAGCTTAAACAAGGGCAAAATGGGCAAACCTGGAGACAAGCCCTTTCCCTGCATTTCCAGGTACTCCTAGTACCTCTGCTGGAAGAGAATTTAGGCCTCAGAAGGGAACAGCCCAGCACCAGTTCTAGTGAAGGAAGCAGGCAAGGATTTTTGAGTCAGGGAGATATCTGTTCATGGTTTCATCGTTGTTTTTGCGTGCTCCTTGGGCAAGCCACTTCAATTTATACTTCAGTTCCTTCAGGGTAAAACGGAGCAAGCAAAACTTTTTCTTGCCGTGAATGCTTACTTCTTTAGACTGAAAGTTTTGAGAGATGAAAGGTGGTCTTTTCCTACATATCTACAATACCTAGTAAAACAAGATATAATGTGAGGGGGTCTTCGGTGCCACTGTCACACATCACCAAAAAATAATGCTTGAAGAGTGGAAGTACCTGTTCTCAAAAGCGAGTTTAAGTGAAGCCTTGCTATAAACCACACGGAGACTCTAAAAGTCACCAAAAACTGGAAGTGGAGCAGGCAAGGACCATACTAAGAGCTGAGCTTTGCTGCAGTTAAGTCCAAAGGAATACCTGGAAGGGCTTAAAACATAGAAGGTAAAAAATATTTCTGGACAAATCAGTAGCGGTAATAATTACCTCACCATGACTGACGCCACGGATCAGCCTTTAGAAAGAAGCGTACTGCCAGACAGCTCCACAGTGACCGCCCTACGAAACCAACCTTCGCTCAAGAAGGAAATGCGCTCATACAGAAAAGGCAAGTTTTGTACTAAGGCAGAATCTCTCCTAAGTCTGCATCCCTGACTCCTCCTGTTAACCTCTCGCTCTCTGATATACTTGAAGACTGTGTTGCCCTCCTGCTGAGATGGTTTGTCAGGCTTATGTTTTGGGGGCAGCAGGGCGGGGAAGCTACTTCATTTTCAATTAGAAGTTGAACTTTCTCTTGAGATCTTTACATACCCCCAAAAATTTCCCAGCCGTTTGACAGACCAAGCCTGTACTTCCATTTGCAGCCCCATACAAAAAAAAAAAAAAAAGGCAAGCAAGCAAAATAAAGTGTTACTAATTGATTGAATTCATATTCCAAATCAGATGCCAATCATTTTGTGACTGAGGATCAGAACTTTTACATTTCGAAGAGGAAACAAATTTCAAATGGAGTTTAAAAAAAAAAATTACTAAATATAAAGAAGTTTTTTTAAGAACTGCCACTCTGGTTATGCTCATTTTCCTTTGAGTTCTTCCATCTTCAACATGGGTAAATAACAAGAAAACTTCAACACTCTTATTTCTTAAACTCATCTTTGAACCAGGTCTGAGAAAAGCTAGTAGTCTGGGACAAAAAGACAAAAAAAAAAATCTAAAGGAAAAATCAAGATTTTTTTCTAAAGGAAGTTTTGATACATGAAGTTACCAAAAATTTAGCACAATCATATTAGGTAAATCAGCGTGGAGATTTTCCATTCTGTCTTTTTGAAGACAAGTGAACTAAGTTTAAAATAATTGTCACATATTATTTTAGTTTTAAGTGAATACTTGATTGTTCTATCTATCTACACATGGATGATTGGTCAAGAGGATATTTCTAAAAATCAATGGTATTTGTGAACATCTGGTTTTGAAATCCTAAATTCTATTACATTCTAAAAGTATCCTGGTCTCAAAGTTTAGGATTGATGGAATAGTTCAATTAATCACCATGGAGTATCACCTCTTGCTTAGAAGTGCTTTAGTAACAGGGGACTGGAAAGTGAGTAGTGCAACACCATTTTCTAGCAAAGGTGCCAGGAGTTATTCAGGAAACTACAGAGCAAGAAGGCCAGCCTCTATATTGGGCAGGATTAGTTAGGCAATCACTAGCAGCCTAGTGAATAAATCTTATATATTGCAGCTTTTGTAAAGGAAAGTTATTTCACAATTTAAATAGTTTGGGATTTTTTTTCCCCCTCTTCCCTTGAAAGCATCAATAGTCACATAGACTCTAAGATACTTTGGGATGAGATTTTGTCAAATTCTTTCTGTAATCCAGGTAGCGTAGGCTGACTAGTTCTGTGTTTTCTAAGCTACCACAGACAGAAGGAAAGGCTATCACATGGTAAATATCTGACTAAAGGTTAGGAGAAGTGGGTTTGGTTTTTGGTTTTTGTTTGTTTTTTTTAATAAAATCAGTTTTCACAGCAGAAGGAAGTCACCAGTGGAGTGTCACAGGGAGAGAGTTAATACAAAACAGCCTGAAAAGCAAGGTTAGTAACGAGGTGGCAAAGTTTACTTCCTGTACAGCTTCCTGTCATTAGCCAAGGCAAGGTGCAGAACCACCCAATTGTACCTGCTAGTAAAACAGCAGATGACATGCAGGCTGGATAAATGTCAAATGACAATCTCAATTTTACATATTCAAGGCTGGGGACCAGCTACTTAGGAATACAATCTTCAGGTCATAAAAGTAATTTTACAGAAACATCAGCTCAGTGCTCGGTAGTGGACCAAAACCCACCAAGTGTTTGCAACTATTAAGGAAAGGATAGAAAACAAACCAGGAAACCATTGTCGTCTTCTACAAACCCAGAAATGTCATTTTAAATACTGTGTGCAGTTCTCATCCCATAGAAATCGAACAGGAGTTAGTAAGACTGAAAAGGATACGAAAAGGGTAATGGGGTGACTGAACGAATGTATGAATGGTTTCCATGCCATTTCTTGAGAAATGACTAAATGACTGGGGCTCTTCAACATGGAAAAGAGATAACAGAATCACAATGGTCACGGAGAAAATAACTAGGAAACAGTCTCCCACCTCTACAGTAAAAGAACCAGGGAACATGCAATGAAATGAGCAGTTCAGAATAAAAAAGAGACTATTTTTTGCACAATCCATAGTTAATGGTGGGACTCTTTGCCCCAGGTGGTTGTGGATACTCAAAGTTTTATTTGGGTTCAAAAAGCCATTGGAGAGATTAGTGGAACAGGAATCTATTGAGAACTATTAAACACAAGTAAATAAAAGTCCTTAAGCTATAAATCAGTGAAAGCTAAGAGAGCTTTCTGGGGAGGCATCATTACATGGTTGACGATACGCCTACTTTTAGACATATTACATAATTATAGGCCTGTTTTTACACTAATCCCCAAGCATCTCCTGTTGCACACTGCCACAAAGTGCTTTGGTCCAACCTGGTACAGCAGTTCTCATGTTCTCAATTCTAGCTATGATCTTGGCTTTACTGACAACTTTAGCATTCCTGTTATTGTGAGCATAACGGGCTGTTGGGCCTTTGAGTCAGTTCTCTGGAATAATCACCATTCATGAGATACGCATTTAGTCCTGAAGGGTTCAAGAAAACATTATTTCATGCTCCCGTATAGGGGATGACTCTCTCCAGAAACTGAATTTAGACCTTAGTAAAAAATATGCAAATCAGGAAAACAACAACAATGCATGACAGGAAGGGAGCAGGGAGGGGGGAGAAAAAAAAAAAAAAAAAAAAAAAAAAAGATGCCACCAGCGCCTCAAAAACCCATAGTCCAGAGACCCAGGTCTGATGAAAATATCCTAGGATGACCCTATAAAGAGGACTGTGCTCCCCCTGCAAGATGGCAAAACAAAAACGGATTCCCCAGGCTGCAATAGTTGCTGTCAGTTCCTTCCTGACCTCCATTTTCTCAGTGCTTTCAAGCTGCCAGCCTTCACTAGCTTCACACAGACTCCTCCAGAAGCACAGGAGAGGCACAATGGCTAAAGCTCTCGGCAGAGTTCAACACGTAGGTGGTCTGACTTGGAGAGGTCTGCAGTCCCGAACTGGCCTATCCGTATTCATCATTTTGTATCTAAGCCCAAGGACATAAGCATCCGTATGCCAAAGTTTACAAACTGTGTTGAAATGTCTTTCTGTTAGCTTTTAGCTTGGATGTTGAATGAGCCTACAGTCATCTCACTTCAAGATTATTCTCTAAACATCACTGAAAGGCAAATACACAACTGGGGAGCTCCAAAGCACAACTGCAATGACACACTACCATTTATTGTACACAAAACCTTGCAAAACATCAAAACACTACTTTACCTCCAACCTGTTAATTTGCTGTTACTTTAATATGAATGCACAAATAAGCCAGACCAAACCAGAGCTGTATAGCCAAGACAGCATGTCGCTGAGCCCTGTGCCCGAGACTTGCTCAGAGAGAGGCGTGTGTGGGTTGGCACATCTCCGCACTAATGTGCTCACACAAGCTTTTGCATTGGGCTTGTCTCTATTGGCAGTCAAGTCCTGACTTACTTGACTTGCAGTCAATCCATGGAGATGCACATGGTTGCTCGATATCCCTCTGTCTCCACCAAATCTTACGCAGGGTCACTTCCCTACTGGAAGCTTTGTATTTCTGCCTGCCCTGCGGTCATTCCCAGGAGGGAGGAAAGGATGGGCGACATGGTTTCGGTCCTTCCTGCTCTGTTACCATGGCGTCGGTGCATCCTGTGCCTTTTAGACAATGAGACAGAGGGGTTTGGGAAATTGTGTGGTTGCAGGGAATCAGTCTCTGGCCTTCCTCTTACCAACCCTTGCTTGTCACCAGTGGCCAAGACATGCCCATGATGAAGTAGCCAAATCCATCCCAGTGCTGAGGTTGAAGCACAAGGAGACGATGGCACTCCTTTGCCCTCCTCCACCAGACCGAGGTGCAGAAATCTCCAGCCTGGCATGCTGCACTTCCTCAAGGAGGTGCGGAGGATCCTCCCTCCTGCAGCCCCACTGTTGTTTCCACCCCCCCCAAATCACATCCATGACAGGGAGCCAGACACTGTCCCTCCCCACCGCTGGCAAAGGAGGGAGGCAGAGGGCCACCCCGCTCTGGGGCAAGGGACAGTGGCAAAACCATAAGGAAGCTGGCTGACACGGAGAAAAGGCTGGATGGGGGAGGGCAGGCTACAAAACTGACATCATGAACGCACACTAATATACGCTCCAAATAAATTTTACATCATTTGTCGTCACAAGCAATCTGATTCCAGCCCCACCATGGCACCAGAATACTGCCCACCATTAAGCTTTCTGGGAGACAGCTTAGTGGCAGAAGGCCACGGACTGAAAATATGTTCATTTTGCACTACTGAAAAATTGATTTTCAATCTAAACTTATTCTTCAGTTATTCTTTTTTAATAAAAAACCCACAAACACAAACTTAGATCTGTTCTCACCATAGACCTACCTTTAAAATTCCTTGTCAGTGAGAAATAAAAAAACCCTGAAGTATCTCCTGCTTGATGGGTCCTACATAGAGGCCACCATGTTTAGCCTTCCCTGTTTTTTACTACTTTTCCCAAGGACATCACAGCTGCAACCATTTCATTTAAATGTTGTTACAATACGAAGCTGCCTTTATGTCACAGAACTAGCTAATAACTCCTCTTCCATTCATTTCTTTAATACCAACATAAGCATACTCTTTATTTCAGTTTGCATCATTTCTTGCTGCTGCCAAATACTTAACATTTTAATTGTATTTCTGACTCTACCATTAGGAACCTTCATAGTCCATTACAAAGAGACACCGAGATAGGAGACAAAACTGGTAAGGAGTTTTATCAAATAAGTCTCAAGTCCTGCTCCCTGCCACAGTCTGAACAGAGAGTATCACGTTTCCTGTTCTGGTCCGATTCCAGCTCTTCACAGTGATCTACAGAAAAATAACCAAAAATTGGATTTGTGCCCTTTTTTTCCCCTTATTCATTAGCTGGTTTTTTTTTGTTGTTCAGTGCAAACTCTCACCTTACTGCATCTGTAAGTAATGCCTGAAGTGCTCTGTGCAGTCCAAATATTTTCCTCACTCTTAGCTGAAGGAGCAAATCTTTGGGAACTTTTGTAGATATTTTGATCCAGAACATTTCCCTGACATGTGAAAGTTCCTTATTTTATTATTATTAATAATATAAAATGTAAACACAGAAATAAAACTCCTCTCCCCAAGAGTGAGATTTTACGATCTACAGCGTCATAGTCCATCCAGGTCCCTCAGCCTCAGCTGCACGAGGATTTTGAGGAATTTCTGAAGCATGGGCATAAGCCTCAGAACTTTCAGATGGCACATCAAAGCTGACACTCTTATCTGGGCCCAAACTGGTTTAAGCCGGAGGTGAACATAAGCGCTTGAGTCCTCTCTGTGCCAATAAGGCTGTAATTGCCGTTTTGTGCTACAGTATTAAATCTTATTTGATTATTTAAAAAAAAAAAAAAAAAAATCAGCTGAGTGGGTGGCAGGGGGGCTGAGTACAAACAAAATCTGAACGTGGATAGTTGAAAAAGAACAACACAGAGATGCTTTTAGAAAACTTCATTTTAAACTATCAACACATTAGCCTAGTACATTAAACAGGCAAGTGCAGAAATAACTCTTCCTTCCCTATACCTTGATGACTAGACAACACAACTCTGGACTCCAGGTGTAACTGAGTAGTGAAGCAGCAAAATACACTTTAATGTTTAAAAAAAAAAAAAAAAAATCTTAAAGTTTAAAATCACATAATCCCAAATCCATCTCTTAATTCCACTGACTTCAATCAAGTAACTGAATGCATGGGACCTCACAAGTCTAATAAAATCAGATAAAGAATCCTGCTAGCGAGCTTCCATGAAACAAGGATCTTATGCATTGAAAGGTCACACAATCTGTTGTAAAAGAGTATTAGACTGTCACCTCTCTATCTCATGACAAATATTGAAGCATCCGCAAAGCATGTGCAAAATTCAAGTAGCAGATCAATTCTCGCTGCATGTACAGCATATAAATTTCCAGAACTTTAACATATGAAGTCAAAAGGAGCTTTTTAAATTTTTAAGTCAACGTTTCAAGTTATTTAGGACTCCCAAAAGTACTGATGTGTGTGTGTCCCCCCCCAAAGTCACAGGCTGATAATGTGTGTGACAAAATATTGTCACTCCCAATTGTTAACAAAAGGAAAAAAGACATGTCACTAAATACCATATTCTTGTGTACATGTAAATTCTATTTAGGCGATCAAGTCATCTTGGAAGACAACATACTGGCGGGCAGCGTACATTTAAGCTTCACCAAAAGCACATGATCATTAATCTCCTCCTGGGGGATTTCACATGAAGCTGACAATTTCTGCTTCCACCAGTAATGCTTATTTACTAAACCCTGGCTTGGACTTCAAGCTATCGTTTTGAAAAGAAAACAACTTGTCTGCACAGCAAAGCACCGTTTTGTCCTAGTTGTCTAGCAGGGACTCTTGATTTTTGCACTTTCTAGTTTGGGGGTTTTAGCAGCCTGTCTAAATAAATAAATAAATTAATAAAATCCTCCCCAAACCGAAACACCCCCCCGAGCCAGGGAAGGCAGGCAGGCGGGACACGCACACCAGTGCGGTTAGCAGCCAGAAGCAGCATACGTACTTAAGACACACAAAGCAAATAACATTTGAACGTTCTTGCCAAATGAGATTATGTGTTTGTATACCTCCCTCTCTCACACATGCACAAACCCCCACATTACACAGCAAATAACGCTCACAGAACAGAACAAAGACCCTTTGTCATTGTTCCATAAGGTTTTGCAAAATCCCCTTCTTTGTCTAAAACTGAACTAACAGTGTTGCTCGAGCTCTGATGATTTAAATATACAAAGCTTGTACAGAGAAGGAATACAGATTTCTTTTAGAACAACTGATAACGTTAGAAAATACAGACAAGCTTTTGAGAACAGAAGCCCCAACTTACAAGCATCCTTATTTGGAAAATTTAAAAAAAAAAAAAGTAGTAAATACTGCAGCCATTCAAATGCACACGCTCTGAAAGGACACAATTGGAGCTTAAGGCTTATCACACGCAGCTGTGTTTTAACAGAATCTCTTATGGTTACCTCCCCCCAAATAAAAGTGCTAATATCAATACAATTAAAAAGCCAGCTTAAATAAAAACAGCCCAAAAAATTTCCAAGAACCAGCAAGTTGTCTCTCTGCTTTTAATCCCCAGCACCTTCAGAAGAATGTTAGCGTGAATGAAGGAAAGGTGTTTAAAGAAAAAAAAAGGCAGCTTCACAATTAGAACTGAACAAAGTCTCACACTAAAAGGGATCGTTCATGTAGCACTCTAATGAGGAGCTTCTACAGCAGCCTCTCTTGACAGGCTGCCCTGACGTACATATTTATTTTGCAGGGCTTAACAGCACCCCTACAATGAACCGTAAAGCCAAGATACTCTGCTGACAAGGCATTCTCCTACCTGAAGCTTCATTTTCCAGCACGAATGCATGTGTGTATCCTCAGTGTAGCTTCCCCTGGTTGCATGACTCCCGTTACCCAGACTAAAGAGACGGAGCTGTGTAAGCAGAGCTGCTGACTGCCCTACATTTGCCTGCAGATGAAGAGTTGGTGCTGTACTTGCCTGGGCTTGCTTAAGCCCCCTAAATACAATACCAGTGTAGTTCAAACTAGACTATTTCCTCCAGCTGATCCCAGCGAAAAGAGCTTGTGATGAATAATGCATGAGAGCTCCTATGAACACACTCCATTCCTTGCAGCAGCTGATGTCCACCTCTCCCTCCTTCCTGAAAGCAATCCCTAGCAATTCTTGTGCTATGAAGCATAAAAATTCGCCCAGTGTCCAAAGAGCAAGGAGGAGCCCCTCCTGGTATCTGGAGCCCCTCCCAGCTCAATTTTCTTTCCGCTACTCATTAGTCAAACCAACAGATCTGGTGATCTTTTTTTTTTAAAGATAAAAGTCTATGCAGCTAGAAGTCAAAGAAAGCATGATAAGCACAGAGCCATATCTCTGGACTACACAATACTAGTAAACTCAGTTGCTTAGTAATTAATTTTTCTTATTCTTAAGGGCTGTGATGCAAGAGAAGCTGTATGAAGTTGAACACCGAAGACAGAGAAAGAATGTGACAGACCAGAAAGTAATACAGCACAAAAAGGCAGCACAATTAGAACTGAACAAAGTCTCACACTAAAAGGGATCGTTCATGTAGCACTCTAATGAGGAGCTTCTACAGCAGCCTCTCTTGACAGGCTGCCCTGACGTACATATTTATTTTGCAGGGCTTAACAGCACCCCTACAATGAACCGTAAAGCCAAGATACTCTGCTGACAAGGCATTCTCCTACCTGAAGCTTCATTTTCCAGCACGAATGCATGTGTGTATCCTCAGTGTAGCTTCCCCTGGTTGCATGACTCCCGTTACCCAGACTAAAGAGACGGAGCTGTGTAAGCAGAGCTGCTGACTGCCCTACATTTGCCTGCAGATGAAGAGTTGGTGCTGTACTTGCCTGGGCTTGCTTAAGCCCCCTAAATACAATACCAGTGTAGTTCAAACTAGACTATTTCCTCCAGCTGATCCCAGCGAAAAGAGCTTGTGATGAATAATGCATGAGAGCTCCTATGAACACACTCCATTCCTTGCAGCAGCTGATGTCCACCTCTCCCTCCTTCCTGAAAGCAATCCCTAGCAATTCTTGTGCTATGAAGCATAAAAATTCGCCCAGTGTCCAAAGAGCAAGGAGGAGCCCCTCCTGGTATCTGGAGCCCCTCCCAGCTCAATTTTCTTTCCGCTACTCATTAGTCAAACCAACAGATCTGGTGATCTTTTTTTTTTAAAGATAAAAGTCTATGCAGCTAGAAGTCAAAGAAAGCATGATAAGCACAGAGCCATATCTCTGGACTACACAATACTAGTAAACTCAGTTGCTTAGTAATTAATTTTTCTTATTCTTAAGGGCTGTGATGCAAGAGAAGCTGTATGAAGTTGAACACCGAAGACAGAGAAAGAATGTGACAGACCAGAAAGTAATACAGCACAAAGAAGGTGGAAAAAAAAAAAATGCTTGCTGTAGCTGGCAAGTTCAGTTGACTGTTTACAGAGAAAAGAGATTGCTTAGGAGAACTTAGTGGGTGGAAGAATATGGGGGATAAATTCACATGTTTCTTCTCTTGAGCAATAAATTCCGCTACGTCAGCAGAACTTTGCAAGCTAACTACAAAAATCATTTACTTTCAGATATTCTTCCAAAGAGTGAACAAACACAGGACTAATTCGCAAGTACTTTATTTGCAAGTGCAATTACCGCAATAGGCAAATGTCAATACATGCCACTTGCGGATTCAGTTCTATTTCTCAGAATTGTTTAGCTTTGATTTTGTTGTTAGATACACCACAAATTATTTGGCATCCCTTTATCAGTTACCTGCTGCAATCCAAGTGACACAGCCATCCAAACACAACTGACAAGGCTCTCACAGGCCATTAGTTTCCTGTGAAGGAAACGTGGCTTTAATGTATCATTGACGGTGAGAGAGAGAGAGTGCAGCTTCCTAAATCCTGAACCGTGGCTCTTCAGTTTGGGCATAACATAACACTCTAGACATCTCTGCGGTCGCATTTCTCGGGTCACATCAAAACTCAGAGACAGTCCCTGCTTTCCACCCACCCCCTCAGGTGACTTACGCAGAAAATGAGAGATAAAAGGTGAAGACAACTGAGAGAGACCAAAGAGAAAGGGATATTCAACACATTAGAGTCACTTAGTGCTGGGTCATGACTCGTTGTTACTTTCGAAGGACTCCTCTTTCACCTCTGCTAAGGGTGATCCTCCTGCAAGGATCAAAGCTAACCTTAGGACTCTCCAGATGACATTATCCAGACAGTTGCATTTATTGTCATGCTTTCCCTGGGACACCCTCTGAACCTGGGAATGCTATACACTCCACAAGGCAGAGGAGAGGATTTCCTTTCCCTTCAACTGCACTTTTTTCCAGACCAACTCCATCTTCTCACCCTCATCAGTTCCCTGCCACGTTCACTTTTAAACTGAGGTTTTCAGACGACTGCACCCCATTCAAAATTCAGTTTTACCACAAAATTACATGGTACAAGTCTTGTGGCCAGGACCACTCTGTACATACTTTGCTTCTCATATTCTCTCTCTCACTCATGGTCAAGAACAACACCCTGAGCTAGATGGACCTTTTGTCTCATCCACCACAGCCGGCCCCATATCCTGAGCACACTGCATAACTCACTCTTTCTCCCTCCACCCAGACTGAATATTCCTTTTTAAAAAGGAGAAGTCCAATACAAAAATCAAATCAACACAAATATTATCAGATCCGTAACAAAAGCTATGAAAGTACTGCACTTATCAATATTCTATGGATAAACCTCAAGGAGGCAAAGGTTCTTAACATTTAAAAACTGGGGCCTTAATGTCTTCCTCCAGCTCCTCCATCACGATTTTAAAAATGGGAACCAAGAAGCTTCCAGAGAATTAGCAGGGCTGCCCGAAGTCAGAACGCAGGGGCTCTGCATAAACCCAGCCTCGTACCCCATGAACTACAAGGTAAACAATTGGGCTGAACATGACAGATGCAGGAGGACTACTTTATAGAGAGATCTTTTGTTTCTGCAAAGGAAGCCAAAAGGACTACACCTTGTTAGAAGAAACATACCGCATACTCAGATTCCACACTATAAACAAACAGTAGCAGATTAATCATCTGAAATTAATCATTTAGAGTGCAACACACTTAATAGTTTTGAAACAGGGTATGTTATGTTCATTTCTATACAACTGACAATTTCAGAAACCCCAGCAAATAGTAAATAATAAGCTCCAAGATTAGCTCTATCAATGGCAGGGTTCAAAACTCGCCTCTCAGTATTTTCATACCAGATGAGCTTTGGTTAAACAACAGAATACTCTTAACTCTCCATGTCAGCCTTGCAAGACTCTTGCATACCCTCAGAGCAGTGCCTGGTTTTGGTTTATACGGGACTAGTGCGAACAAGCACTTCACAAACAAAATTTCTGCCTTAGCTCAACCTGGGCAACTCCACTGCCACGAATTCACTCTCCAGATTTTTTTTTTTTTTTAGTATCTTTAATACCTGGAAGATAGTGTTGAATTCTGAGATTTTTTTTTCCAGAGGCTCTAATTCTGAGGCTAATAGAAATGAATCACTGGAGGGGAGGGGGAAAATCTGCCATAAACACTCATTTGTAAGGCTTTATATACAGGGAAGTACGTACCTAGTCTCAGTTAAGAATTTCACATAGCCCTTTGGATATTTACCCTCTTCCTCTTAGTACTTCAGGAGGTTAGGTCAAAGGTTATGAAGGTTGGTTTCTAAATGGTATTACTACCATTACGAAGAATTATGCAAACACAGCAAGCTGCGAGAGAAATCCGGTTTAATTACATTCTGCGCCAGCGTTACACCAATGGACTCTCAGCAGAACTATGTCTGCACATGGCCCACGGGACTACTCCCATGACACCAGGTGTTGTAAGTAAGTTTCTGGGAGAAGCAAACCAGAACACAAACAGATGAGCATGAGAGTATTAAATGCTTTTTATTATTTCAGATAGTTCTCTCCGTTGGGTATTCAATTTAAAACAGAACATGAGAGAATTAAAGCCTGTCTGCGTTCTAAAAAAGGGTCTTTCATAGGCATTTAAATAAAAAAAATAGCGTTTTCCTAACTTTTTAAGGAATGATGAACTCGGTTTCTGAATCCATCCGTTGATCTAATGCAGCGTAGAAAGCTTCTGTTTCTTAAGACCTTAGCATCTGAAATGATGGGATTTGCACTAAAAATCTGATTGCCCATTTGAAAACACCCACCCATACACAAATCCCTCAATTTCCATGTATCACAGCTTCAGGAAAAAAAAACCTGAACACATTGGAAACATGGATACTGAAAGTCTAAAGCCACGTGGCAAACAACTCAGGTAACATGAGTTCACAGATTTTACTTGACTACTTAGGGTTAACATACTCCTGAGTCTTGCATCCCCAAAATAAAGCAATTTGGTTGGTTTTTTCTGTCAAATATTAAATATTTGATAATTTAATAAAATATTGGAATGTAACCGATATGCTAGTTCTTATGTTTATGAGGCTAAAAAGAGCAGTTCAAAAATTAAGGGAGTTCCACTGAACAGCTTTATATTTCACTTAAAATGAACAGCATTTTGTAGCATTCTCCTGCATGCCTGAACAATCACGTTGCCGCTGTGAAAGGAAGAGATGCAGGAGAGGCCTCACCACAGCAAGAACTCTGCACAGCAAAATCATCTTTCATTCATGCGCACATATTAGGTGAAACTTGAAATAATGTGCGCGGCGTCAGCTCACAGACACATCACTTCATTACATGCTTATGCTAGGGGCCAAGCTGAATCATTTTGGTTAAGTATTTAGCTACTGGCTGGCCAGTTAATTTTACAGTCAAATTTTGTACAGTCTATTTCGTTTCTCCCGTTTTTAAATAACTGCAACCTCCTGGGGAAATTCTCTAGTAGACCATCTGGTCATTTCCTATAAATCCTCCTTTCAGACCTTATACAAATTTCCGAGCTGCCAGTCAGAACTTCTTTGATGTCTGGGTGAAAAAAACCCATTCTGAATTGAAACCTGCAGTACAAAAAGATTATCTATCCCCTGATCAGTAAAATAACGATAGTAAAGCGGGGTGTTTCTCTGCAGCGCACCTCAAGCGGCAGACACACCCTCAGTGGGATGAGCATTTATGGTCCTCCCTGGCCACAGGTTAGGAAAGAACAGTCATGATCCAGGGACGATTTATCTCACATTTTTAGCTCGTTATATTATCTCCCAAGTTTCTGTGTGCCCAAGCACCTCGTTTGCAACCATCTCAGTCCGTACTGCCTGGGAACAGCTGACGGACATTTCCCAGGTCTAACCCCGAAGGAGGGTGGAGGGAAGGAAGAACTAGTTTGGATGGCAGAAGCGTAATGGGGGGAAGACAGGATAAGGAGATGTCAAATACCGAGCAGCGTTTCCTGTCTGTGAATTCGCATAATCATGCTTGTGCAAGCGCTGCACTGCTTCCCCTCTGGCTTGTGAAACACTGCAGGCTGCGCAGATCCAACGTTACACCAGACTTTTTCCAAACAAACAAGGCTGGAGGGAGTTTCAGCAATCAGGAACACAGTGAAGGAGCCAACAGACTTTGATCCAGCAGATGTTTCTCCGAGCCTACGTGAATTCCACAGTGGAAAAAAGAAGTGAGGATTTTATATCTATTTTTAATGAAACTAGCACCCGTATCCAAACTCTCTACCGAGCATTAACAAATACCACGTAACATCCCATGCTTCCGTGGAATAGGCAGAAGACAGCAGTATCTGCGGGCAGGAGCTGACTTTTGGCTGCTGCCTGTGCCTAATTCAAATACTTATCACTGCAACAGTAAATTCACAATGCTGCAAAGCAATATAATGGTGCTCACCCAAGTACTGTGGGTGCCACTAATGCACCTACAAAACAAGAGCGGGGTATAACAACGTGGCCTGAAGAATTTTTACAAAAAGAATTAAAAGATTGATTGCCGAAAAAGACCCACCCAAGCCAAATCTACAAAAAGCACTTCAGACTAGAGAAAATTGGGTGACTGAACATGAAATGAAAAGGCCAAGCAACTAATGGGCATATTGAGCTTCCTAAATGGTTTTATTTCCCCTCACATCTACAGTTTTGGCTCTTTGTTCTGCTTTTTGGCCTCAGAAAAATATAGCTGAGTTCAGAATAGTGGATTGCATACAAATTCTCCCCAACAAAACTGCACATGCAGGAACTAGTTAAGACACTTTCACAAACGTTTGAGAAATCTAAGAAAAAAAAAGTAAAAACCAGAACTTTGTTATAAAGAGGAACTATAAGAGCTTCCTCAGAAGTTCCTCAAAAAAAAAAAAAAAAAAAAAAAAAAAAAAGATATAAAAACATAAGAAAGTAGGGCAAAGTTAAAAAAACCC
>NW_008795129.1:5385860-5393552 GCF_000699145.1 Aptenodytes forsteri
AAAACTCACGACAGCTAAAACCCACCTAAATATTGCACAAGAAGAATTCACCAGAAAGGATGCAACAGACATGGGGCTCAGGGCTCTGCATTAAACACCCCAAAAAATTCTGGTTATAAACCAGAACCTCAGACTTTACAGTTATTTCTGTCTTAATGTCTGAACTGAAAAATAGCAGGGCCATAAAAATGGGTTGATCTCCTCTGCCTTCCTTCACTCCGTAATCCACTGACACTTGTGTGTGCCTTGGCTAGGTACTACAGGCAGCAAGACGGAAGTCAGTCTTAAAGAAGGACTTCAACCATCCACTTATTGTATTCCAGTTGGTTACCCCCACGTCACCCTTGGGGACAGACAGCATGGGGGCACCAGAGCCTGCGGCCGAATTGCCGGTGGTGGATGTGTGAGTGGAGAGACCACAGCGGACATTTGCTGGAATAGGATAAATCGTGGGAGTGCGTTTCAGAGAGGGCTGGAGGAAACACATCTGGGTTTTGCTGGATGAGGTACTGGAGGATGGCACTTTTAAAGTAGTTCCTTTAAATGAGTAGCTCTAGCGCCACAGATAGGTAGAGGTCAAAGAGAAGCCTTTAAGGAACTGCAGGGCTCTCATAATGGTTAGCTACCTGCTAGCTGCTGCTTTACAGGTGGGCTTGTGTTGCAAAGGTCAGACTGAAACCAACCAAGTTGCTCAAACAGTTAGACCAATGTATTGGAATTCTTGAAAGCAAGTATTTGGATCTGGAGATGACGTCTAGCATATTCAATACATATTACCGATCTCTCTTGGGGGCAGCCGGAGGATTCCTGGCAGTTTGGAGGCAAAGCAGTGGGCCGGGCAGAGGCTAAAACTGGGAACGCTTTCAGGAGATAAGCAGCTGCCACCAGTCCTGGACTGGGGGGAGTTCAAAATGCTCAAAAACCTACGAGCAACAGCAGTGCTTCGTGCTCTCCGCTGTACCTACATTCAAACAGAAACAGAGGTTTATAGATAAGGGGGAAAAAATAGAACAAAACAGCATGGCATGGACATGATCCAGCAGGAACCGAAGCTCTGAGGGGGACAACGCAGCCCAACCACGCAGGTTGTGTCTCTGAGTTCCTGCTTGCTCCCAGCCACGTTAATGGGAAAGGCCCAGTTTCCCATGGAAACTGCAAGCTCCTATATACTTCAGTCACCTCATTCTAGTAACTATTAAAAAGCATCCTTCAAAACGGCATTATTTATTCAGGCTCCAAAACACACAGAACAAACAGCGCAAAAGAAGGCCCTAATACCCAGGCACGTTACCCACTCCCTGCTAACTCTTGCAGAAGAAACATCCCTCAGACCAGCTAAGCTCAGGATGCGACTGGGAGAAAACGCTGTCTTGCTGCAGACATGCTCGCCCCATCTGTTGTCTTTTTTTGCCAGCCTATCGTCTCCTATTAACAATTCCCTAGTGGTCTGTTTTAGCTCACCAAAACTCCCACCTTTACTATGTCTGATATCGTGGAGCATTCCCTTTTATTTCTTTTCCCAAACTTCTCCACCTAAAAATGGAAGAAGCGATACTGATAGAAGACATGTTAAATGGTGAAGACCTGACTCCTGACAGATCTGAAGCTGGCCTTGTCAACAGAGAATCAAATGAAGATATTCCTGCTAGTTCCACAAGATCAGTGCTAAGCCAGGCATTAGTCAATATTTTCAATAATCATCTGGAAATGAATTTAAAAAAAACATAGGAAAGTCGCTGCCAGTTACATTTACAGGTGACACAAGGCTTAGGGTGGTAAAAAGGATGAGGCTTATAGTCACTTCACAGATGCTGAGCATCTGAAATTGATTTGGGGGGGGAGGGGGGAATGAACTCAAACTGTGTTTTACTTTCACCAAATCAAAGTGACACAGACTGTAACTGCAAGTTATACTGGCTTCAGCCTATAAAGCAGGAGTACAGAAAAGGATTTAGGAAGTTGCAGTGAAGTGACAACTGGAGATGAGAACCTGAATAGGGTTTGAGGACAGGATCAATGCCGTTTACCCCTGCATTATAGCAAGTAGAGATCAGTTTTCCCTCTGAAATCCAGCACTGCCAAGGTAGGTGCTGGAGAACTGAGGGAGGACATCAACTGCAACAATCACAACACCCTAAAAGCAAGAGCAGCATAGCTTGCCTTGTAATTAAGACACTTGCACCTCCAGTGTCCCAATCTTTCTTTTCAAATAGAAGGAGAGGGGGCTGAAAAGGATCTCTTTCAATCCCTCACTCCCCCCAAACATTTTCAAGGCTCTAGGAAGCACCCTACTGGGAGAGATTCAAGAATATTACCTCTAAGCTCATCTATAAAGAGAGCGACCTAACTTGTTTGTAACACACTGATGGGTCCAAGAGCACAATTTAAGAGCCTGTTTCAATTATTGGAGAAAGAGGCACCAACAACCAGCAGCTGGGAGCTGAAGCCAGAAAAAACTCAGTATTAAAAAATAAAAAAATACAAGTTGGGTGTGGTTTCTGTGAACTGTGACGGTGGTTGGCATGGAAACAAACTACCAAGTAAAATAACAGAAGATTTACCCTTCATCTTCAAGTCAAAGCTGGAGGCTGAAGTGCTTCTTCCAAATACCATGAGTTATAGGCTCAGTGTACCTTGCATCTAGTTACCCCTGTAACACAGGTCGTTAACAAGTCAGATGTGACCATCCCTGCTGGCCTCCAACATCACAAACTTCAAAGGAGTCATTAAAATAAACCACGCCATTCTCAACCAGACTAATGGGAAAGGGTTTGGGAGTGGGAGGTGCTGCTTTTATGCTACAGACTTCAGTTAAGACAACAATCAGCCCTTTATTACCAATGCCTAGAAATACATGAACATTTTGATTTTAGATAGCTATGTTCTGCTTTGCATATTAAAAAATTACATACAAAATAGCTGCCTTTTTTCTTTTTTAATGTGTACTCCAACATGCCTTTCCCTCTTCCACATGAACCTTATCATTGTATGATGATACAGATTTTTTTACTTGGTGATCTGAAGCAATATAATCCCAACAGTCAAGGTTTTCATATTAATCACAGAAAAGAACCAGTTCAGTTCTGTTTCCAGCTGTAAGGGGAGAGGGTATCTTATATTAGTTTAAGCACAAATTAACACTGGCAGTACCCAGTGGCTCTAATTTGCAAATGTTTCCATTAAGAACCCTAGTGCTTCCCTTTTAAGTGCTTAACTTAAAATAGCTGTGGTTTAAAGTTTACAGGTACACAGCAGCTGTGCTTCCCTTTTCCCAAATGTCCTAACCTTGGTGTCTGAAAACAGAAGCATCCTATTTAGGGGTCACTTCCACATTTCTGCCTGCGGATGTTTCAGTAACTCCAGCGTCTCTGGAGTACCTGATGCTTGTCGGCAGCCAAAGGGGAAGTCACGCTGCAGCATTTCATGCAGAATGAAGCTGTTTAACTGCTGTTATGTTAACCAGCTCAGAGAAATTAAGATGCAAAAATTAGTGAATGTTTCACTTGGTTGCATACAAGCCTGCCCTGCAATCTTTACCCGAATAATGTGCTTTCAGCCATCTGCATTACAGTAAACCTAACTAAAGAGGACTGCGTGGAAAAAAACCCCAACAAACAACTCTTTCTATTCTCTGGGATCAATCAAATGTTTTCACTGTTGTTATGCATAAAAACTGAAGCCAAAAAATATCACGTAAGCCATTTGCTGAGGGAAATGTACGGTGATGTTCCAAACTGAACAATCCAGAAACCACCTCCTCTGCCATCCACTGCTTAGGAATACTTACTAGAAATAGGCAGGCAGATGATTGCCAGAAAAAACTTTACAACTGGCGTGGGGTTTGTGCATCCAGTCAAAGCTGACTAAAACATTTCCTGTTCTGAAACTTTCCATTCAGGAAAAGCTACCAATGTGTGCTGAAAGGCTGTTCCTTGACTACTTTAAAAGAAAAATAAAAATCAATTGATTAGTTGGTATTCAAAAAAGCCAGAAGCAGCCCCTACAAACTTTTAAACCATCTTTTTTAGGCTCCTCTCTCCAAATCCTAGGAAAAGGATAATCTCATACTTCTTCTATGAATTTGATGCCAATCCATAATTCCGATCAACGTGATTGTGTGATTTAAAATATAGGATAGGAAGAGAAAAGAAAAGCTAAAGAAGAAAAAAAAAAAAGTATTGTAGACTAGTCACTTCCATGGGCTGTATGGTAAAGTCTGGCATCAACATACACTGCAGAGGTGACAGGACACAACTTCTCTTGGGTGACATCTATCCCTGTAGGGCCTCAGAGGACTTGTCTGGCATCTGCCCTGGAAAGACAGTATTGAACTATGGAACTACAACTTTCCGTTGTATACAACCACTCCCCAAATGCTAGAAGATATGCAGAGATCTGCCTCTTGTTCTAGCAAGCATCTTTTTCTCTCTTTAAGAGAGGTTAACATCCCCCACACAGGGAAGCACAAATCTAGCATGGGAGATGCTTCACAATAGCTCAAACTTGGGAGCCACCTCTGAAATGAGTCCTGGTACTGGCTGAAAAGCTGTCTTGAAATAGCATGAAAATAAGAAGGGACAGCGTGGGATGTCATTCTTCTAACTCATTTATTGTTTTCCTAGTGACAAAGTACAGAAGAAAGGATAGTATATTGGCTCAGAAAATCCTTGTTCAAAGAATAACCTGCCTCCGCACAGATTTGTGGTATAACATGGGCAAGCTTTTAATATCCATTTTTGACAGCTCTACAGAAACTAATCAATTAATTAAATAGCTAATACAAAGCTCCACTAGCAGAAGAAAGATCAACTACTTTGTTGCAAAAGATTTCCATGACTAACAGAAGTTCAAGGAAAAAAGTCCATGCCTGACTATCAGTGTACATGCTTCTACCGCACACAACCCCTCCTTTCTGCACCTGTTTCTTCACCAGCCTCATGAATCAGGTCCGCTTTAATCACACTTACAGGAATTACAGCCAGCTAATCAGCATCCTCAGGAGCCATGATCTCGTGTGCTGGGGTGTTTCTAATATTTATTTTGGCTTCTCACTTCCCTGTACACTCAAGCCTACTACATCTGTTGCTGAAATGGCTCCTAGCCTGGCCTTGCTGGTTGAGGTCACCTCTCTTTTGATCTACTGTCATGGCTGTGCAGCATTCACAACTCATCCCTCAACATCTACTAGTTCACTGCTGTAACTGGGAGACTACACATTGAAAAGCGCACTTGAACTAAGAATAGCATCTCAAGGATTTCTTCCACCTCATATGTTCTGCAAGTTTCCTATCTATCTACTAACATCAGCCACTGCTCTTTGTATCTTCGTCTGCGAATCTCAAGCCCGTTACACATGTCAGCTAACGTGAACAATCCTCCTGATACAACCGTGTAGACAAAGGAACTGAAGCATGAAGTAGTTAAAGCGGTGGCTGCCAGCACGCGAGCTGGAGAGGCAGAGCTGGAAGATGTTGAGTGGCACACACACGGCTGGACGCTGGTGTCGGAGGAAGGCAGGGACTCCCAGGAGGGGCTCCCACTCAGTGTCAACATCAAGGGTGCTGGGAAGTACTGCCTTACGCAGTAACGGGATAATCCCGGCTCGCAGGGAGGCATCACGTGCCTCTTCACTCCAAATTTCTACTGTCGGTCTTAACCTCTAGGCTGGGAAAGAAATTTGGTACATCCTGGAGCGGTAGACAATCTCTTGGATAACTTAAGTGTGTATGTGTGGGTGATGGTATTTAATTATGTGGTTATATACTGTTGCCTAACTTCCTGGGCATACCGAAGCTTGTCCAAGAAGGTTGGGATGAAGGGTAAACACAGTACTGTTACAAACAACCCTACAGAAATATAGTAACGATGACTGAAATTAGCTGACATGCCACATAAACCTGTTTCCTATGTGGAAAGATCAAAACGTCTATTAAATCTGTGAATATCTTGCACAGACAACCCTGCATGAACACAATTACTAGTAATGTATAAACCTGCAGTAAAAGTTAAACCTGTAATCAGAAGAATGAATGATTTGAAAGACTAGTAAGAAACACATAGTTCTGATACTTTCCTCCCCATTGACAAGATCTCTCTGTTTGTTTGTAATAAGAATGTGATACGGGGGAGGGGGGGTTGCAAAAGCACAGTAGAATCACAACCAAAAGACAACGCTTGGTCCTATGCTCTGTAGACTGGATGATATACTCTCCAATGTTACAACATATAAGCTAAAGGAAAAACATCTGGCACAAACAATGTGCTAAAGAGCCATTAAATAAGGAACAGAACATATACACTTTTTTCTTTTTTTTCTTTTTTCCTTGAAGAACGAGCTTGAAGGTGAAAGTAAAGGCAAAAGAAGTCTTTTGGCTTTTATATGAAAATATTGTAGATCTCTAAGGTTTCATCTTACATTGGAAGCGCATGAGTCAAGAACAGGTAACAACTACAAATGTCTGCTTATAAGCTAATTCAAGAACATCAAGCAGCAAGTAATTTTTCACACCTAAAGCAATTTAGAGTGTACTATAAAAATACAAATGGAGCCAAAAATTCCTCCGAAAACCCCACAGGTTCATTGAGATATTAAGTACAATATACTTAACTAAATGAACACAACCACACATTAGTTCCAGTTAACAGAGAGAGTGAATTTGACTTGAGAGTCAGAAAAAAATCTGATTGATTTTTTAGAGATAAATAGCCATAAATAATTCTATGTCTGCGAGATCTAGAGTAGTGATTTTCCAAGGTATAAGTATACTTAAGAGTATGAAATGCAATTATCCTTCAAGGCAGTAAGGCACACTGGAAATCTGCGTCTCCAAATCCAGCTTTGTAACAGACTCAAGTAGGTTACACAAAAAAATTTAGATGTATGTCCCATTTCTTTACTATAAGGTCCCTGAAAAACCTAAGCATAAGATACAAACTTACTACTGAAAATGTTCTAATGTTATAACGATACAAAAAACTGTTTCCACGCTCATAGAATCTGAGTATATGAATACCTGTGCTAAACGTGCACGCTTGCAGCTACACTGACAGGTGCATAATGTGCTTGCAAAGCATTTAGTGACACAGTCCCAGACTCCTGCCTCCAGGAACACCTTAGATGCTCCACCCTTAAAGAAGACGGTGGGAGCACACAGCGCAGAGGTGAAGCCAAACACTGCAGACATGAGGACAATCTTCTCCCTGACCCACGCAGCCACCTGTTGTCAGGTCCACAAGGAATCAGATGCAGTCCACATTCAAGCATATGAAAAAACTATAAACAGGCCACTTTTACTCATTTGCATCAACATCAAAGTAGTGCTTATTTACAAGAAGAGAGAATTGTGTTGTAAATAAACTTAAACATCCACAAATAGGTGATCCCATTCTTCCCTTTATCTTTGAAGATGTCAAAATACACGGTTCCCCATAATATCCTTCCCTCTAAATTGGAGAGGTATGGATTTGATGGGTGGACTGTGTGGTGGGTGAGGAATTGGTTAGATGGTCGCATCCAGAGGGTAGTGGTCAACGGCTCAATGTCCAGATGGAGGTTGGTGACGAGTGGCATCCCGCAGGGGTCCGTATTGGGACTGGTACTGTTTAATATCTTCATCAACGACATAGACAGTGGGATCGAGTGCACCCTCAGCAAGTCTGCAGATGACACCAAGCTGAGCGGTGCGGTTGACA
>NW_008795129.1:5394205-5406092 GCF_000699145.1 Aptenodytes forsteri
CCCATCCCTGGAAACACTCAAGGTCAGGTTGGACAGGGCTCTGAGCAATGTGATGTAGTTGAAGATGTCCCTGCCCACGGCAGGGGTGTTGGACTAGATGACCTTTAAAGGTCCCTTCCAACCCGAACTATTCTACAATTCTATGATAAAATTCAGTTCTTGACTCCTAGAAAATTAAATTCTCAATTTCAGCCACTGACCTCAAAGAACACACATTTGGGCTTTTTCAGTAATAAAAGCATGCTTTGACTTTTGGCTGTCATGAAAAATATCCATAAGCAACTTCCTAAAACAGGAGCAAGTCTGCTACCACAGAGAAACATGTTTAGTAGCAGATGCAAGACCATCACTTCTGGGATCAAGAGAAGCTGAATGGATCCCAAAGGTGGATTTTGTTTCTAGGTGTGAGGACTATTGACTCAGAAGGCTGTACTCCTAAGAGCTTAGATTTCAGCAAAGCATGGAGGAGCAATTTCTAAAGAATAACTTCGCCGCACCCCCATCAAGAATTCTTCATAAATAGCATAAATGCCAAGCAGAATTACCTAAGTTCAGGGGTGCAAATCTAAGGCTATATATAACTTCTCAGAAGTTATGATTTTAAACCACTTGGGTACAGGGTTTAAAGGGAAAATCAGCAACTTGAAAGCTAGACACAGTTTTAAAAACTCTAAAGTTCAAGTACTTTAAGGGCGCTACACCACAGGATACCTCCCTGGCAGAATTGTTAGTCTTTGTTCTTCTCTCAAAAAAACCCTAAACAAAACCAAAAAAAGCCCAAAACAACCCAAAACCCAACCTACTTTAAGTATTTCACCAGGTAAAGAAATACACCTGTCTGAAAGAGCAAACCAACAAAGTCACTCACTATGCATCAATGCATAAGGCAAAACATCCTATACGGAGAAAAAAACCTGTACTTCTGGTGTCTCTCATTTACAGAAATTACCTTTAATGAACAAAGAACTTTAAAAATCAGTTTGCAGGAACCTGACAGCATCACTTTAAAGAAACAGTATAACCACTGGGTGATGAAAATCACTGCAAAGTATGAGTAGGACCTTGAACCACGTCTTTGTGGAGCTGTGATGATTTTGGAGGCACTCTGTACTGACACAGATATTTATACGCATATACAACTCACTATGGGATCATGGCTGACACACAGTTCTCATTAGAAAGCAAACAAGCAAGCGTGCTTTTGCCAGGGAAGAAAAAATATGAACTCTAAGTTCATGAGCTCAGATCCAGGGCTCCCTTTATGGAAAGCTGTTGCACATTAACAGACACCAGAAACATCAACAGACCTGCAAAACACCACCACCAAAACATACTTGGCTATCACATAATTAAACACCAGCACTTCTTTTATAAAACCATATTTTTCTAAGAACGACGCTCAGCTTGTTCAACTGAACTGCTAGTGAAAGCTAGACCAAGATTGTGTTAATATCAGAGAGGTGGTTTAAGGATTCAGGTTAATGCAACAGCTACAGATTATAATAATTAACTAAGTTTCTGGTCTTGAGACACGAAAGCAAGGAGTTCACATGCAATAAGCAGACAAGATCAAAACAGAGATCGTATATAAATGAGTCTGATTACAAGCAAACAGCAAAACCTGAAACTTCCAAAGTTTCTTCTCTGAAGCATCGCTACATAAAAAAACCCTCTGCTGCTGTATCAACTACTGTTAGTTTTTGTAATGTTTACTGAATTTTTAAAAGAAAGGGTTTTCTCCTCCTTCAAATCCCTTTCAGAAACCACTTCCCACAGTTTGCCTTTCGCAATTCATCTCCACTCAGAAGCCATCTGCTCCTTTCCTCACACACACATGCTGTACACACTCCAAGACAAACACAATGCAGAATCAAACGGCGTGATCCGACTTTTTTTGTTAGGACTGCTCGAGTGGGAGCAGCTCCCTCCCTCCCATCCCATCCCATCCCCTCCCTCCCGCTTCCTGCCTCCTCTCCCCCCTTCACCAGGGGTTTGCTGGGAAGCAGCATGCTCTAGCTTCCAAGAGCAGGGCTTGAGAGGATCAGCTTCCCATCCTGCACACAAACACAGAAAGAACAGAATTTGGGGAGGTCACAGCATTTTGCACGTTCACCACGACCGAGATCAAGCAATGCCCATCTGCAGGAGGAAGACCCCTCCGCTCTCCATGCACCCCGTGCCCACCATGTTCTGCGGCAGAGCTTTGGGCCAGCTCAGCAGAACCAGCTGCAGAGCAGGACTCTGGCAAAGCAGTCATCTCAAAGGATCTAGTGACAAACACTTCCAGCTGCCCAGCTTTTATCCGTAGACCTGAAGTCCTTTACAAACAAGCCTAGTCAGCAGTGCTAGCCCTCTTTGACAGATGGGAGGAAGGATAGCGCAGGCACCTAAGGGACTTGCCCAACACCATCTAGCAGGGCAGTAAGAGACAAACAAATCCCAAATTCCACTGGTTTAATCCAGGCCTGGCTGCACTCTGTGTGCTTCTTGCCGGCTCTCCAGGTACCACACAGAAGGGGACATTAGCAGTGCTCTTGCCAGGAATACATGGGAGAGAAGAAAGCCCTGAAGCTGGCAAGGGGCGGGAATGGTGGCAACTGCCCATGGGGAGAAGGCAGGCAGGCAAAGGCAGAAGGAGCACCTCAGGCGTTCACACCACCACCAGATGCCAAGACGTTTATAGGAGTAAAATAGGGAATGCCCCGTGAGAACGTGTTCGCAGGGATATCCCAACAGCAACTGCAAAGTGCTATGCCCAGGAAGGGTTTGGTGCAAGTTAACAGTTAAGTCGTCTTGACAAGCACAAGAACGACTCTCCTAATAACCAAAAGGAGAGATCACAAGCAGGGTGGTGTTCAAGCATGTACAAATGCACCCATGGAGAAAAGAGGCATTTGGCGTGAAGCAGTTTCTCAAGCAGTTTTCCTATTTACTTAGTGCTCCTCACTAGACTGTTTACCTGCTAAAGGTAATCAGAGTAAGAGTACATTCAGGCACCTGTTCCTACACAGACATGTACTAAAATGTCTGTTTTAGCATAGAAATCAGCCATGGAAGTACCACGCTCTCAGCATGACAGCATCGCTGCAGGGATACAATTCAGAAGGATGTTACAACCATCCCGGTCATCTGGCGTATTCTCAAATGACGAGGTCTAGGCAATACTCCTACCTGCTCCCAGCCTGCAGAAACGAAAGCATTTTCACTGCAGCTCTTCAGGGGTGCTTCTGTCACAGGTTGTCTACTCTGTCAAAAAATTGTCTAATTGCTACTTTTTAAAAAGTGGGAAGTGTGAAATCAACTTTTTCTGAGAAATGCTTTATGATCCATTGAAAAACACACTAAGTAAAAGCCAAGGTTTGAATTGTCAGGAAAGGACTTTGCAATTCCCACTTTGAGGCTAAGCCTATAAGCAGTACAGCAAGAGACATATTCTGCTTCCCACAGAAGAGTTAAAGGATACTCAGACAAAAATTCTTCAATAGTTAACCAGTTTCTATATAAAGCCAATTTAATAAAGAATACCAGGCACAGTGTTAATATACTACATAGCTACACATAAACACAAAAATCTCAGTACAAAATCATAAGGGGTGAAATTCTCAAAGGATTTGTGGCCTGACTGCTTAAGGAATGATTTGGTTCAACGGGCAAGCAAAACCAAAACACACACACACAGAGCCTTACAAATGCCTGAGTATTTGGATCAAGGTCAGCCAGTCTGAGCCCACATTCACAAAAAGTGAATGAAAAAGGTCACAGACTGCTTCTGTACCTTAAAAACAATGTAATAGCTCTCAAAGTGTCACGCTGGATTCAATAATGTAAAGCATGCAACTTTATATTGCGCTACTGATCTATGGCTAACAATTCTTGCAAATGCATCTATTGCTTTTTTTTTCTTCTTCAAGTAATCCTGCTTTTCCAGTAAGATAGGGCTTATTTGAATCCATAGGCCATAGTGCCTTTCTTGTTACAGGATGCAAGAGATCATTAAGAAAGCAGAAGAAATTTAGCAAGATGCAGCACAATGTACTTCTCACCATAATTTCATCCAGACAAATTAGGTAGTCATAGTATCTCCAAGATGGCAGCTTTGAGAAGCACCTGGAGATGTTTGAGATGATCATAGCATCTCTGCTGAGCACATAGCAGCCAGTAATACTACACAGCACTTGGAAGACGAAGACAGTTCCTCTAGAGCAGAGGACAGAAGGGAGTTTCGGTTGATGAAGTGGAATTAATAAGTTTAAATTTGACTAGAACATTCATCTGCTTCTGGGATAAATGCTACGTGATCCTTGATGACAACTCAGTATTGCTTCCCAGGTCCAGGCCATTGAGAAGAAAAGAGTACTGCGCACCCAAAATGACTTGCACCAACATCTCATGATCTCTCATTCAAACACTGATCCCGTCCATCCCTGATCTGCTTATGAGATCTGCAGAGATCATAGCACAGGAGGCCACGGTTGTGAAGTTACTCACACATTTTTAAAAGAGCAGTGTAAAAGCTATTGCTCAGGGAGCTTCACTCACTGCAGTAATGTTTACTAAGAACTTGTGGTACACATCAGTCTGCTTCAGCAAGTGAGGCACAAAGCCCTCAAATAGGCAATGCTGTAACAAAACAAAACCAGAGCAACACCTCAACCACATGCCAGCTTCGGTTCCTCATTTCCAGTCCAAACCCTGAGAGCTGCTAGCTTTTGGATACGTTAGAAAACATCGCTGCCAGCACGTTACCCACCAAACAGAGGCAGGGGAGGTTGTAGCATCTCACAAACACTAGAGTGACTCTCCCTTAAATCAGGTAAGTATGAAGCTATTCCTAGTGAAGGATAAGAAGCTAATGATGGTTATTAATAGCCCTTAAAGCTAACAGTTCATCTGAGTTAAATGCAAGAGTAATAATCCCTTTATGACCTTCCCCATTTTTACTGGGGAAATGGACAAAGTTCCATGAGAGACTCCCGTTAGCCACAGTTTTCAACTATTTCAAATCTTGAAAATTACACTAAACAATCAGAATCTACCAGGCTCTGCTATTTATACATATCACTGAGGACTTAAAACAGAAATGGCAGGCAGGAACTTTGCCTTTTACCACCTCTTCTTTTGCCCCAGACTTCCACAGGTATTGAATCTACATGTTAATCTGCCATGAGGCATGCCTGGTGACTACAGATCACCCCATTTGAGAAACTGGATTGCAGTGATAAAGATGGTAAGGATTTCTTGCTGTTCTTCACTGTTAGTCACAAATCATTAGCCCAGAAAACTTGCTCTTGTAGCAAGGAAAACTATTACTAAACCCAGTCAAGCCTTAACCTGAAATACAAGAGCTACATCTTGACCAGAAGCATGAAAGAGAAGAAATAGTAAGAGATACGAACTGTTCAGCTTGAGAATTTTTCCTCTGCACCTCTACTACAAATGTGGATAATTAAACACATCCATAATCACAAAAGATAAGAGAACAGGATATAAAGCATCTTCCTTCTGGGGAACAGGACAAACACTGATTTTTCACAGACTGGCAAAGTTCCCTCTCTAGGCACACTGGTACTTCATTTTCCGCCGCTGTGCTTCTTGAGCCTTTCCTCTGAAGGACTTCTTACGATGCAGGTACAGACAAGCCAAAGGTTGAAATAGCAAGAACAAAAGCAACCCAAAATTTCATCTGCTAGCTGACACTCCACCTTTATTCACCTTGGCTTTCGCCAGAGCTTGGTAATAAACAGGGGAGATACGTACATGAGCCTGCTCAATCTACAAAGCACACACCTGGCAATGCACTTGGTCTAAGAACATAGCCTGGTATTACAAAGCAAACCTACATATTTATCTTTGAAGCAGTAATATTGGTTTTGACTGTGGTTTGGGGTTTGTTTGATTTTGTTCAGACTGGCAAGTGGCTTTGTACAACTCAAAACACTTTAAGACCACAGTGTACACATTTGTTTGAGGTGCTTACTGTTGCTCCTACACAAAAAAGGTAAAGAGTGTTTCTATTACATAGTAAAGGTAAGGTAAGAAAATCATGGCACTTCAATCAAACTGTGAAATGTTGCACTTGCTCCAGAAAAACTGTTATATGTGTTTGCAGAAATCCATGAGAACTGTGCCTAGGCCATCCACAACACGAAGAAATAACTTTGAGCTCTGTAATGGAAAGTTATGCAACTGAAATACGAAAGTACTGCAGTTTCACTGACTTTGTACTGAAGTGGCAAAACTGAAATGCAAATGACTTCTTTCTCAGTTTTACCTAGTGTCCTTCTCTTGTAAAGAATATGTTACCTAGGGCACAAAAATCATCTACAACTGCTCAGCAGATTTGCTCAACACAGGATCATGCTCGCTCCGCATGCTGCTCTTTATCTTGCTCTTTCTCAAACAGAAAACAAGCATTTTGAAGTTACTACAAATAAGGCAGACGATAATCTACAATTTATTTCTCTTGCACCCTATCTCCCCTTTACTGTATACTTTAAATATAAGCAAAACTCACAGTCATGGCCAGCGAGTCCTGATTGCACCCAAGGGTTGACAGGGACTCTGACTAGCAAGTAGCCTTGAATGTCCTAACTGATGCAATACAAAAATTTAACTGGATTGGTCAAAGTCAGCACATTAACAACTTGACTGCCCTCCAGCTCATTCGTTAGATCCAGCATTAAAGGTTAACACCAGAAGCAACGCAGTTTGCAGGAGCGGGGAGGAGCGCACAGGGGCCAGGCTGTGGCTCATGTGCACAGGAGCAGCCGCAGTGTCAGTACAGCTGCGCATCAAGGACGGCAGGCAGTTCACCCGGTGCTCCAGCTGTTCCAGCTGTGGTTTTGGCAGAACACAGGACACTGCAGGGATGAATGAATATGCTTATGGAGACAAGAAGGACAAGACTTGGGAAACAGGAAGTTTTTCCAGGTTAGCCTAATTTATTGCTTGCATAGCCCCAGTCCCCATTATTTCCTCTGCAATATTGCACATATTTAAATAAACATTCTGTTCTGTTTCAAATGTCCCAAGGCATGAAAGTACAATAGCAGCCTGGCAACGGAAACAATAATCAACACTTCAACTAGTTATCATGAAGGAAACACGGGGGAGATTTGTTAACACTGAGGTCGCTGTGTCAGAAATGAAGAACAGGTTTAGAAGGAGACTTGGGACTCGCGCTTCTGGGCTCACTGCATGGCCAGAGTTGCCACAAGTTGTTTCGATCTGATTGGCCTCCTAATCCCCATCACCCCAGGGGAGGGTAGTCAGTTCACAGCACTGCCCTGCATTTGGCAGAGGGGCTGTTTCACTCTCTCTCAGCACATACAGTTTCTGTATGGGAGGGGACCGAAGGGAAGAAACAGCAAAGCCCTCTTACCTAAAGAGCTGCCCAGACGGCGACTATGTGCGACAGGTGGGAAGTGAGAGATTCCAGCAGGCTCCTGAGACAAGGTGCTTCATGGATTTAGAGCACCTCATCTGTGAAGACAACTTCTTGCCTAGTCCTGGCAACCAAAAGCAGCAGCGTGCCAGCCTAATTAATTACTGGTTTAAGAATCTGAAGGGCTAGAATCCATTTTAAGACGTTACTAAGGAGAAGATGCCAAAAACCAACAATGGGACAATTTATTTTTACTGACTCACCGGTGACTTTTGTAGGTGCAATTTGGACAGCTGACAGGTGAGAAGGGTAGTCAGGGCAGATGATCCTAACACATCAGAAGCAACTCCTTTTACCCTACCCAAAGTTAGTCTTAGCGAATCCCTTTCTGTAACATGACAGTGCCTTTCCAGCCACTTATACTTAAGCTACGCCCTATCTGTAATCAGTATCACCCTAGATCTCCTCAGAATTAACCACTCCCGAGCAGTCCACAAAACAAGCCCTGCAGTTGTACCATAATGTGAACGTTCTCTTGACCTGATTTTATGCTGGTGTAAAGCTAAAAAACCACAAAGAGGTTTCTGTGGAACTGACAGATAATGTAAAATTCAATGCAGTACGGTGTACACTAACGCATGATGCACACTAAGGTCTTTGTGTTTGATCAGAGACGCAGTCCAGGGGTAAAATAAGGTTGACACGTGAAGACCAGACACAGTATGCTATTAAAAATTATTAAGTAGCCTATTAATTAGATTCTATTACACTTATAATCATTAGATACTTCTGATATTTTTGCATTCTGAATCTCAAAATTATTCCATTCACACACATGCTCCCAAGTTAAGAATACAAATCATACCTCCAGAAAACAGCAGAGTAAGTATACATATGGAAGTATACATATGGGTGTATATTTCCTTCCTTGTGATATTCCAGTCAATACGAACCACAACACGGCTACTAGATGCTGCCAAGAGCAAAGGAAAACAGGATGCATGGCTACATATAGGGGTTCACACCCCATACTATTTTTCTTTTAGAAAGGTAAAATACACCTGTAACAGCTTCCGTGACAACAGTACTAGAGCCATCATCCAAAAACCCTATCTGCCTTGAATTCTTATGAAAAAATAGAAGGTTGTAGCTTGGATTTTGCAGAAGTTACTCAACAACAATTTCTAGAATTTTGCAGCCAGCTGCTTTAAAATAGCAAATGTGAGAATAAAGAGATAATTTGGTAACATTTATCTTCACTAAAAGCAGCAGCCATGCAAGGAGTTGGGGCTTTGGAACAGAATCAGGTCTCATTTGATAACCCCTATCATTTTATATTTAGATAACTTCCTGTGAAAATCAAGCATATCTGACAGTACCTGTTCCTCTTTTTCTTTGGTCTTGCTCCTGGAGATTCTGGAAGAGGTAACATCCTGAGCCGGAATGACAGAGATTTGATGCAGTGGCATGTTCATCACACCGCCTTGTTTGGTCCTATCATTTACAGGAAGGAGGTTTGAAGGCAGTGCTCATTCGGTGCCATTGTCAGGCCTTGCACCTAAAAAATAAAAATATTAGATGATGTTAAAGTAGCTTGAAATGCAATTATTTCTAAACCAAAGCTAAGCCATCAATTGGACCAAGGTGCACTTCTTATTTTCTCTCTGGATTCCAAACAGGAGAGAGTTTGGTGCACTGGCTGGGTGAGAAAAGACACAGGAGTTTTAAAGAGCTAGAACTAGACAGGTCAGAGCACAATTTATGCAAATGAATGAATAAATAAATTATCAACCAGTTCTGAAAGTGGTCCGAGAGCAGAGCCAGAGGGCAGGGATCACACTCCAGTCTGCGTGAATAGGGAGGAGGAGGAAGAGCAGCGGGAATGGACTACCTGGAGGTGCAGAGAGCAAAGCTCGTGCAGGTAGTTTCCTAAACTGCCAACCCCACCATACTGGATCAAACTGCCTCAGGCATCGTCCTGAATCAGGCTGAATGCCATAGCTTTGGTTAAAAATGGTCAGTGGCCTGCATTTGGCTCCTGTCGTTCAAATAAATGTGTACCAGCTGGCAATAGGAAGATGCATCACGTGAGCTGTTCCTTTCTTAAGGCTATTAGAGAATAATATCATCAAAACCCCTCGCTAGGAATCGGGAATCCACTGGACTACACGCACTTTATCCTTCTTTTACTAATACAACAGGGAAGCATTACACATAGGAAAGACAGTGATAGACATAAATTAGCCAAAATTGGCAACACTAATCTGAAAGGCAGGCATAATTAGCCATACCTTTTGTTAGATTAGCGAAGTTACATTAAATAAAAAGCTTTTTGAAACATGTAGGATCATGTTTATTTGGAATGTAACCTGCCACAAATGAGACAATCGTGTTTAAAGAAAGGATTAGAGGGGAATTAACACAGCAGAGACTATACTAAATAGGGCAACTGGGTGATGCACTGTTCTTCTATTTCCATAACATATCAGCTTTCTGTTTGTTTGTTTTTGAATCTGTGACAGCAGAAAACAGGGAATAGGTAGATGGCCTATATATTATTATGTTGCTTAACAATTTGGAAGTAGTATAGCCTACCACTTAGTGCATACCCTTAACTTATATTGCACACATTTTTAATTGAATATTTAATGAATTGGAAGTTTTAAAGGTAGGCCAAGCTTCCTAGGTTTCTGATTCTGCGAAAGATGCTGGTCTGGTTCTATTTCCATTAGACTCCACAGGAGTATTGCAGTTGTGTAAAATAAAAACAGGATCAAATATTTTGACTGCTTTCGATTAAACGGCAAAAAAAAAAATTCATTACCTATCCCAAGGCACTTTATACGAGGAATGATATTTCAGTATCCTCTTTGCACTGAGGGAGAAAGAGTTATCAAAGGTCATAGAGCAAGTCATGAGCAAAAACAAAAATGCAGGTAATGCCTGCTGCTTCCCAATCACACACTCCATTTGCTGGATGATGCTATCCGCCCGTTAGAGTGCTCAGCCGAATTCAGAAGCGTTACTGACACGTGGTCAGGATTTATATTACTTCCACAGATGTCAAGACGGCGCATCATAAAGCATGCATGAAAGCTTTGAAGGCAATGCCTCCATAACTTCTAGGCATCACTGACTTAAAAAAAAAAACAACCCACAACAAAAACACATCTATATGCATAAACAAGCAACAACAAGGACACTTCTTTATTGGAGGACAGAGGGAAACATGGGACTTACCAGCACTATTGAATCTCAGCATAAAGCATAAAGAGAAAACACCGAACCTCCCCAGGTCCTCTACACACCTCTTTAGCTTCATCCTCTAAAGGAGTCAAGCCAGAGGAGAGATAAACGTGGGCTGAGATAGGGATATCAAACTGCAATAAACAAAGCTGGAAGGGAAGGTATTTTCCCAAGAAAATATAAGGAAATGAAATCCAGAGAACATTAAGCTCCAATGAAAATATGCCAGGTAATGTGTTCTGTGCTACTGCCAGCGATAGCTGAGCCAAGGGGAAGGAGATGGACTCCACTCTGTGTCCCCCTCAAAAAGGGTTCTGGGCTTGCAGGCAAGACATGTTATTACCCTAGAGAGAACAAGGAAAATTATTAGAAAACACAGTTAAACCTCTCTGATGATAACAAACAAGTCCAACCAGTTTTTCTGCAGGTACTTCGAGGATAGCGTGTGTTAGAATTTCTTTTGAAAGAGCTCAACCAGCAGATACAATCCTATTATATATTCAAAGATGATGTGAAACAGCCCTCCTCTGGTAAAGAAGCCTGGCAGACGCTCTAATAAAGCCTGCCTTTGTTCAAGGGTGGCTTAGAAAAAGCTCTAAACTTAACCCAGATGCTACACTGTAGCATCCCCAGTCTGGAAGGCCCGTAGCAACGCACACACTCAAAGCCTGTCCGTATCAACCTGAACCACGTTAACATCACGGTGCTAATTAAAGGATAAAGTTACATGAGTCAACAGACCATCTGCAGTACCAAGTGCGAACAGACAAGGATGCCAGAAAAGCAATGCCGCTCAACACAAAGCAAGTTACGACAAGCTCCACAGGAGGTTTTCCACAGCTAAATTAAAACACCTGCTCCCTGATCCAGGGGTGAGGAGTTGGGCACCTGCAAAGAGGGATCCACGCTTCAAGCACGTCAAACTGGGGGCCTGCCAAAAAGGCCCCCGGGGAAGAAATGCTCAGGCAAGGGGGCTGCTCCTAGATAACTCCCTTCTCTTCAGGATTCCCAGTTAAGATGTTCAGGCCATCCCTCACACAAAGGGATCCTCATTGTCACAGCACCTCCACCCAACAGCTGAGTACACTCACCCAAGAGGTGGCAGATAAAGGCTCAACTTCCTCCTCCCTTGTGCGGGATTCGGTTCATAAACCTCACACGCAAGGGTCTGTTCACAGAGGAGGGACTTTCCAGCTCCTTTTTGCCTGGAAAGCTGAAGTAATCATGGGATGGCAGGATAGGGAAGGAGAGGGCACA
>NW_008795129.1:5407441-5416987 GCF_000699145.1 Aptenodytes forsteri
AAAAAAAAAAACAACCCACAACAAAAACACATCTATATGCATAAACAAGCAACAACAAGGACACTTCTTTATTGGAGGACAGAGGGAAACATGGGACTTACCAGCACTATTGAATCTCAGCATAAAGCATAAAGAGAAAACACCGAACCTCCCCAGGTCCTCTACACACCTCTTTAGCTTCATCCTCTAAAGGAGTCAAGCCAGAGGAGAGATAAACGTGGGCTGAGATAGGGATATCAAACTGCAATAAACAAAGCTGGAAGGGAAGGTATTTTCCCAAGAAAATATAAGGAAATGAAATCCAGAGAACATTAAGCTCCAATGAAAATATGCCAGGTAATGTGTTCTGTGCTACTGCCAGCGATAGCTGAGCCAAGGGGAAGGAGATGGACTCCACTCTGTGTCCCCCTCAAAAAGGGTTCTGGGCTTGCAGGCAAGACATGTTATTACCCTAGAGAGAACAAGGAAAATTATTAGAAAACACAGTTAAACCTCTCTGATGATAACAAACAAGTCCAACCAGTTTTTCTGCAGGTACTTCGAGGATAGCGTGTGTTAGAATTTCTTTTGAAAGAGCTCAACCAGCAGATACAATCCTATTATATATTCAAAGATGATGTGAAACAGCCCTCCTCTGGTAAAGAAGCCTGGCAGACGCTCTAATAAAGCCTGCCTTTGTTCAAGGGTGGCTTAGAAAAAGCTCTAAACTTAACCCAGATGCTACACTGTAGCATCCCCAGTCTGGAAGGCCCGTAGCAACGCACACACTCAAAGCCTGTCCGTATCAACCTGAACCACGTTAACACCACGGTGCTAATTAAAGGATAAAGTTACATGAGTCAACAGACCATCTGCAGTACCAAGTGCGAACAGACAAGGATGCCAGAAAAGCAATGCCGCTCAACACAAAGCAAGTTACGACAAGCTCCACAGGAGGTTTTCCACAGCTAAATTAAAACACCTGCTCCCTGATCCAGGGGTGAGGAGTTGGGCACCTGCAAAGAGGGATCCACGCTTCAAGCACGTCAAACTGGGGGCCTGCCAAAAAGGCCCCCGGGGAAGAAATGCTCAGGCAAGGGGGCTGCTCCTAGATAACTCCCTTCTCTTCAGGATTCCCAGTTAAGATGTTCAGGCCATCCCTCACACAAAGGGATCCTCATTGTCACAGCACCTCCACCCAACAGCTGAGTACACTCACCCAAGAGGTGGCAGATAAAGGCTCAACTTCCTCCTCCCTTGTGCGGGATTCGGTTCATAAACCTCACACGCAAGGGTCTGTTCACAGAGGAGGGACTTTCCAGCTCCTTTTTGCCTGGAAAGCTGAAGTAATCATGGGATGGCAGGATAGGGAAGGAGAGGGCACATGCACCAGCCAGGTCCCGTAGGCAGGGCGGTCATCTGCCTGTGAAGGAGGAGGGATCCTGTTCTCCTCCTGCCCCCATGGCTGTTCACATATTATCCACTGGAGGAAAATACTTAAGAAAACCTCATAGGAGTTTGGGCATTCAGCAAACAATAATAAAGTTAAGCCTGTTTTCATATATCTTTAGAGATTTCTTTACTGATGCCACAATAAGCCACACATACAGATTACTGTTCTTGCCCAAGGAGGTTTCCTGCAGACCTGGTGGGGCACATGGGAATGCCAGGGCAGAGAACAGCCTGAAGCTCTACTGTTCCCCCTTTCTATAGCCACACTGGTTCCTGCAAAATGGATTCCAGCAATACTGCCATTGCAGAGAGCCTTCAGAAACCAATGCCATTTCAAAAGACAAAACAGATCAAAATCCTGGCCGGAGAGTCCTCAATGAAACTAAGATTTCACCCACCCAGGTAGTCCAGTTTTGCTTTCTGCAGGGCAGGCAAAACAGTAACTAAAAATGCCAGCAGACGCCTGGAACCACATGAGCTGGGTCCTCATTATGTTGCTAGGACCATGCAGCTGCAGCAAGAACAGTCAGATTCAGAGGAAATGAGACAAACTACATACTTTGAAGGTAGTTAAGAAGAAAAAAGGAAGGAAAAGCATGCACGTGACTTGGGCCCAGTGGCTGGGGCATTCCCCTGAGCAGTATGTCTCTGTTCTGTTCTGTTGCTCTGACAGCAACAGAAGCAGAAAATTAGGTTCCTCTGGGTTATCAGCATTAAGTACATGAGAGGGGACAACCAACAACAACAGATAACCTCCCTATAGCAGAAGCAGCTGGGAGACCATCTGAAACCCCACTTACATCATCCACCCCACCAGGACCCCAGTTTCCCCACCGACAAAACAAGAACGTAAATCAGCCATGAGATGAGCCTAACAGACTGTGAATTGCTGGACTGTTACAATGAGATGTGCCACTACAAGAACCCAGGCAGAGGAAACTATTCTGTCGTCCCTCACCTGCCACCCACTGCAGCTGCTCTGCCCATTACACATTCCAAAATAAAGGTTAAACTGCTCTTTGCCAAAAATTCCCAGCTAGATTGGGACAAGTAACCACAAATCATGGTTTCCTGTCTGTGGTTCGGTATCTGCCGGAATCTAAAAACATGCAGTATGAACCGTAGATGTTATTAGACCATTTACACTTCAGAAAGTCCACCGTATTCCCTTGCTACATGGCATATGCTGGAGAACTTCAGCAGAAGCTCTGGAGCTGCAGTGGCACTGGCCGCAAATGTACACAGGCCTTACCAAAAGAAAAGCATTCTGAGGATGTATGTAGGTGTGTACACATGCTTTGCATTACTCACAGGAAGGGGGGAAAAAAAAATAGCAGCCAAATATCACAGTTGTTTTCCTATTTGAAGTACAATAGGCATTCTGGATTATAAAAGAATCTGTCTTTATGTGCATGAAAGATAAACCTTGTAACTTGTGGTATCAGCAAGATGATAGTCGCTAACAGAAGGGAATCGGAAGGAATTTAACCTGTGAGTCATTCCTGCCTGCCCCAAGGCTTCTCACACTTTTCTTCAACTCTCCTAGCCCTCCTTAATGACAGCGAGCTGTATCACATAGGTCAACGGTCTGATAATCTGTTGGGGAGTGGGAAGGTTAAAAACAAAGCAGCAGATCGCTGCTGTCCAGATAATCCAGACACTGCCGCGCTGTGCACTGCCACAACAATCCTGCCATGGAATGGATGCAGTCTGTAGACTTCAGGGGACCTACCAGCTGCAGGCTGGAAAGCGCTGCCCCAAGGCTTTGTGGATCGCTGCCATGACCTCTGCTCTTCTGAAACTTCCCCTCTATGCAGCACGAAACCTGACCAACCCAAACAGGAATGGAAACCCTCCAAAGAAACCTCTGACTGCTGCAAGAGGGTGTAACATCTTCATCAGATGGCTTACGTTCTCCTAGTGAGACTTGAAATAATCTATTAACACAGATTTGGAATCTGTTTTTCTGCTGGAGGCCTTGATGTGAAGTCTCAAAGCCCCATAAACATAAAAATCCTTTGGTTTTGAGTTTTTTTTGTTGTTCTGAAGGTAACAGAAGCACTCAACGAGTGAACTTAGCAAATTCCTGCGTGCATCTCAACTTCGCTTACATACCCTGGCATTTCACCTGAGTATAGCTTATGCCTACTTTCTGTACACTACATTTTCCATATTTGCAAGTATTTGCAATCCTATTAGCTTGTGCTGGCTCCAGTTGGAAGCTTTTATTTATTTTATTTTGAGCTTGTCCGGACTCCTCCCCTACTAATGTAGCTTACATAATCCTTTTCTAGAGATGACAGATGTGCATTTTCAAAAACAGGATCCTGCATCTGTGTTTCATTTTGTTTTACTGTAGCTTAATCGGTACTTTAACAGCATTATTTAGGAGATGTTATCAAGGCTCATGCACTTCACATGCATTTGTTAACTTGACAAACAAATCTAATCAAGGGAGCTTTAAGGGAGAGAAACTAACACTTCTTTCCCTGCAGTACCTTTCACATTTCAGGGCTAGTCAACATTAGAAGTGAAAAGAACCCTTGTACTCAGACCAGGCAAATATAATTCTGGATTATTGCTATTTACAGCTATGCCTCTGCCCATATATCTTGCATTGTTTACTAGCTCAGCTGCAACTTCTCACTTTATTATCTCAGTTCCTCCTTTCCTCCACCTGCTAGTGTCCAAAAATAATCAGCTTCAAGACTTAAAAATATTTTTCTTCTAATAATTAAAAAAAAAAATCATGTTATGTAGTTGAAATCAAAAGAAAGACTTAGAAAGGGGACAAGAGATCCTTCTACATGTTCCCCATGTTCCCCTTGAAAGCTTCTCAATATACAGGAATATGTAGCTGTAGACTACACACAACACATAGAGAAATAGAGGTATCTGCCAGCTCTGGCCGACTCCTCTCAAAATAAGAATATGATTGTTTTTACAACCATAATGCAACTAGACAAGCAAGCTGTTAAACTACAGTATCAATAAATAATGGTCCCAGAGCTCTTCGCAACCTCCTCCCTTGATTTCAGTGGAAGCTGAGCAGGATCTGCACCTCTGAAAAACAGATTCCTTAAAATCAGCTGCTAAGTGCAATTATGAAGTAGCTTGGTAGCATTCAGAAGAAAACAAGTCACTTCCCTCTGTTCCGATAACAAAATAATAGTCATTACAGTCCCTTGAGAAAAAAGAAATTACTTTTGTCCGCTAATGCTACTAATAGCAACTTACCCGCATCAGAAGCATAAGCAATCATTCCTGATGTCCCGTGGAAAGAACAAAGCGCCAGGCTCTCTCCACACACACACGGGCAGTAAGCTCCTGCTACAGAGGCAAAACTTCTTTAACTACATCAGTGGTCTGCTAGGTAATACACATTTTTAAGTACTCCCTTTGTATATTTGTTGATGAAACGGTCCGTAATAACATCAGCAATAATCCCTGGGTCGGTCTCTAACCATAACAAGCAAAAAAACCCAGAGGTAAAGCAGAAGTTTCATTCTCTACGCTGGGAAGCCCTAACGGTGGGGGCCTGGGAGAGGTCAACAGCCCGGGCTGCTGCTTTCTCAGCCAGCAAGTTGCTCTACCTGCTCCACTGAATTTCCAAATCCATTTGCATAACGGGGTGCCACTCATTCCTTTGCCTAGATAATCACCGTTTCACCTCACCCCTTCACGTTTAACACACGTTCCCGCCCCGAGGTGCTTCTGAACAGAGCAGGTCTAGCACACGCATCACGCCGCAAGCTGTGAGTCTTCACCGCTTTGCTGCAAGCGGGATGCAATATCACAGCATGTACGGGACTTGCCTTGTTATCACTCCTAGCCATGATCCCATCAACTCCCACAACGAGTAGAGACTGGTTTCCTGAGAAATTAATGCCCCCCTCCAGAAGAGGCATTCTTCCCTCCGATTTGGCACTGAAGCCACCCCGCAGAGCAAAAATTAGTCCATCTTAATCACACAGCTCAAATGAAATTTTTCTTAAAAGATACGGATGATGACTTGCTTCTTCATAATATTCATTGCCAGATAACAACATGCCACAGTACCATGTCTATTGCCACAGTTTTTGAGAAAAGCTGTTTTTCCTTCTTCATTAAGTGTCCAAAAGCATTGCACAGCAGTAACCTACATGGATTCCATCACAGTGTGCACACTCGTGATGCAGTGGTCACTGCATCTTTTCCTTACTAACCCACAGAAATGGTTAGAGCGCGCAGCGGTGAGGTTTCATACAACTTGAAATTCTTCAATTAAAGGAAAATAAAAAAGGTCAGACTACTGTGAACACAGCTTTGGGAATGGCCCACTAAGATTGCCGCAGTTGGTCCCCTGCAATTGTAGATCACCCTGCAATCAGTGTAGAAGGGTCCACAGTACATCCATTGGATATAAAAAACACTCCCCTCCCCAATATTCATGGGCAAAAGCCAAAACCCACAGAACTATGACATGCCAGGGATGTCAAGGACAAGGCAACACCCCAGACCTCCAGAATAATAGCAAATCTATTGAGAAAAACGCCCATGTGATCATTATGATTTGGCAAAGCACTCTATATGATGATCGATGGTTTTTTTTTAAAAAAAAAATCTTAATGAAGGTTATAATCAAATGGAAAGAGGGACATACTAATACATGTATAGGCCCGTGAGAGAAATCTGCACCAACATACATTTGCAGGCAAATTTCTAGTCTAGTACACAAGTCCACGTGATATAATGTAACACCTATGGATAATTTACGATCATTTCCTATTCCCTATTATAATCCTTTTGGGGTTCACAAAACTCTAAATCAGTTCTGAAATCCAGTGAAAAAATGCTCTTTATTTTTATCTTCAAAATTAATAAAGACTATTAAAAACAAATGCATAAATTTACATCTAAGACAACGAAAGCCTGTGTTCTCAAACAGTGTAAATATTTACAACACAAGATAGCGATGAAACAAAACAATCTCATCATTGTTCAGTGAGGACACTGCTCACATTCTGTATTGTAGACAGATAACAATGATGCATTTTTAGGAAAATCCTGTGCTACATCACTTATTTTCCATTACATCAGAGGCTAACAGTTGTAAAAGCTATTTATGAACAACAGGCGCCTAAGCAACATTCTTCACTATTGTTTAACTGCTACCAGGCAAAACATTCCTCTTAAGCCAGAGTAAAAAGAATGTACTATTGACTAAATGATTCTGTGTTTTGAAGAAGTATGAAATCATTCCTTCTTTGTCTCTGGGTGAATAAGAAATTTCCAAAGTGGTGCATGTAAGAATGTATTTCTTTTGAATGATTTGAGAGTCAAATGCCAGGTAAATCTTTATTTACAGGTTTAAGTTACAACATATCTTTGCTCTGGGAGTCTTAATAAAATCTAGATTTCTGGATCATTACGACAAACCTTTAAACTCTGAGGAAACAGCTATAAACCACACTCTTTAGGACTTGCACAATGCAATTGGAGAACCCAAACCCAGCATCTTCAAAAGTTCAAGCGTAGAGTAAAAAGGGCAACGTACTAAGCATCCTGTACCCGATTCCTCCACAAAACTGCATGACATCAGTAAGTTATGTTTGCAACCATAATTTCCCACATTTTAAAGCAACCTGAACTTCTGATACAAAATTAGCTAACAGAAGTCATTTGCTATCCCCTGAAGTTAAAAGCTTTAAATTTAAAATACATTTTAAATACAGGGGAATACTACGAGTCATTAAAATATAACAGATTTCAGTGAGAGCTTTTTATTGGCAAGTATATTCACGCATAGCATGTCTACTTTATATTTTTTTGTTTCCATCTTCTTCCATGCTGATACCTTCTCTATACATTTGCCAATGTCCAACAAGAACGCCCCCCTCCAGAGGGCAACACGGGAAGGATCGGTACTGCGAGCTGCACGAGAACTTGTGCTCCAGGCAGAATAACCAGCTGGGGGGGGTCCACAGTCCCATAGACATAAATGCCCATCTTTATTTCAAATATCACCAATACAAAGGTGTGCTCGCTGGCTGTGGTTCAGGAAGGCAAATCATTTAAGTTCTTCAGTTTAGTCACTTCTGCGCAATAGAAGGATAACAGTACTTCCACTTCCCCCCTCCAGGCTGTTTCAGCCGCAGATAGCTTCTGTGGGGGTGGTATTGTTCCTTACCGCGGCAATGTACGGTACCTGGTACAACCAAGAGCACAGACTGAAGTGCTACAGTAAGACACGCGATAAGAGCAGTACACATCTGAGTCACTCCTTCAGTTTCACACCTGCATCCTCACCAAAAATTGCCAGATCTTGATTTGAGAGAGTTGCTAGCCAGACAAACGTGGTATTTCTTATCAATTTCAACATGAAAATTATGCTATGAAGAGTTTAAGAACCTCTGTGTCACAGCATTATCATTAAAAAGTAAAGCTGTATAAAGCCTATAGACAGAGTCCAGGTCTGTGAACAGAATTAATTCCCCTCCAGTGTCAGAACAAGACGGCCTCTTCCAGCTGCAACCTTATCATGGGATATGTTGCGCAGCTAAAAAGGCCGCATGTGCTCTTCTTATCACAAGTGTCCCTGGTGTGGTTTAAAGGCCAGGCAACTGATTTCAGATGGCTGACAAACAGCCTGGCTTCCCTCATGCCAGCTCCCCACGCCAGCGTTGACACCATCACGCACTGGCAGAGGAGAAGCATCAGCACAGTTTACCTTCATTAGGGTGTTATTTCACGCGAGCGTGCTGGCACATGTATGTCGGTTCTGCCCGTCCTCCCCCCACAACGGTGCTCTGTGCCATCCGAAAAGAAGGGACTGGCATTACTGAACCCCACAGACAAGGCACTCCTTACCATAGTCTATAAAGGGCCATTCATCCCCACCGTACCTAAAATAACCATTGGATGCAATCATGAGATGAATACACGACTGTGGATTCCTTTAAATCGCTGCCTTCTTACACGGACAAGAAACCAGTGTCCAGCAGTTGCATCCTCACCCATTGTCCTCATTCTCAGTTCAGTAATCAAGTGTTGACCCTTTCTGTCCCATTCGGTATTAGTCCCTTGGTTTCTACAAATATTTAGAAGTTTAGAGATTTTATGAGAAGTTTAGAGAAACAGCACAAAACTCCACCGACCCATTCCTATGCACTTGCAAGATCTGTATACAATCCTATTAAATCAAATCCATCACGGCTTTCTATCACCAGAACTAAAGCAGCATTTCTGAAGTCCGTCCGTCATCCACTAGCTGCTCATTGCCAGTCAACCACAGCCAGCTGCAGAAGGCTGCTAAGACAGAGTGAAGTGTCCAGGTACAGAGAAATTGTGCCTATTCATGAGAAACCCCAAGAATTGCACAGGTTTGTTTCTTGCTGCTGGAGAAGAGGCTGACTTGCAGTGCTCCGTTGCCCTACTGCTTAAATGACTTCTAGTTTTTCCTCCAGCAGATGCTTCAAGTGATCTTCAAGTATCTAGTAAGGGTGAGGAGAAGCCCAGGCCATTAGAGCGCAACATGCTGTCAGACGAAAGATGGTTTAGAAGGAACCTGGTGATAGCTGGGGCAATACGGTGAATGGATTCTGGGATGCTGTTGCATATCCACTGGGCGAGTAAAAGAAGTTGATATGGGAAGTTGTCCAAACAGGGAAAGGCTTAAAATAAAATTCAGGATCATGGCCACCCCACTGATACCAATTGACATGTCACATTTTTCAACCCAATCACATTTAGAAGTGGCTTCTCTGTCTTCTCTCCTAACAGATGCTGTTTGCTTTAAATTAGTTTAGACAGGAGCCAGAGAGATAAGCCAAGTGTGCTAAATAAGGCCCATGCAATTCTGGTGCACATGAGCACTATTGCAAAATCTGAAACATTCATGAAGACAAAACCTGGAAGGGAGAGCAGTTTCTATCAGGTATCTGTTGAAATTGAAGGCAAGAGGAAAAACTTTATCTTTTTTTTTTTTTCTTTTAAGCTAAAATCTCATCAGTCCTGGAGGAAAATGTACTGCTGGAAAGAGGGGAGCATTGAACCTGTTGAGGTCACATCAGAATTTTGCATCCCCCCCCCCCCCCCCCCCCCCCCCCCCCCCCCCCCCCCCCCCCCCCCCCCCCC
>NW_008795129.1:5417319-5428279 GCF_000699145.1 Aptenodytes forsteri
CCTTGACTAGTGTAAGCACTACTTAGCAACCACTAAAATATCAGTGTGTTATCAACATTATTCTCATCCTAAATCCAAAACACAGCACTGTACCAGCTGCTAGGAAGGAAATTAACTCTATCCCTGCCGAAACCAGGACACCACCCAACCCCACCCTACTCTCCTTCATATTTTCCAGGACCCATACCTGCTGACCATGTGGCTTCCTTCTCTAAGTAGTTACAATTACAATAATATTCAGGGACATCTGCTCTTCCAAAGAGTAGATAAAAAAAATTACTACAGACAAATAATTTGAATGTCTGCTGAATTAGGCTAATGGAGAGATAAGGACATATTTCTTTATTAACCATTTTTAAATGGCAGATGCAAGATTTTTTTTTTTTTGAAAAAAGAAAACTACTTCCTATTCCAAATGCAACAGATGTTAGAAAATCAAGACAAAGTCTCCTCAGTTTTCTGCTCACTTAAAACAGTTGGCATGTTCCACTCCAGAGACAGTCCCATCTTTGGCACAGGCTCCCACACACGGGCTGTGCAGCAGCATCAAGACGGTCATAAAGTATTTAAAGACGAAGGATATGAATTCTGCTATTTTTGAAGTGACATGAATCCACAAGTGACCAAAACGCTGCTGCCTTCTCCTTGGAGGACCTAATCACTCCCTTCAGTCTCCGGGCACTAGAGGAAGCAGCACTGTGCTTAGGAACAGGCACGGTCCCCTCTGCATCACAAGCGACCTCGTGCCTGACACAGTCCTCCTCCATTAGCCATGCTCTCTCTGAATGAGGAGGCATAAAGCCTCGGTCCTGAAGAAGTTACGCTTCTTGTTTTACAGGGACACATGCTATTCAGTGAATGGTATTACCTGGCGATGGCAAAAGCTCCCATTACCATCCTCTGCCGAAGAAGTAATTTGGTACAATCTCACATCACCTACATTCCCTGCAAAGTTAAGAGAAGTTTCACAGCTCAGTAAGGCCAGCTGATCTCTCACTGCACCATTACAGAAGACGGTAACCACCTAACTTAGAAACGAAACCCAAAAGAGGCTGAAAAGTATTCAGACCCCAATCTTACAAAATGCTAAATATCTCAGTTGAAAAGGCTCCCTCTTCCTTGTTGCTGAAATGCACTGCTTCTGCAGCAAAACCAGGCAGCTGTCTTACAACACTAAACCAATGCTACCTAACAGCTTCAAGCAGGAAACAACAACGTAACACATATATAAAGGTTTGTTTGCACGTTCATGGCTTGGGGTTTTTTTTTGGGGAGTGGGGGTGTTTCTTTAAAGAAAAAAAAAATTCTCTAGGAAGAAGATGCCCACCAAGGAAGGCATCTTCGCTGCCTGAAAAAAAGACACTGCTGGTAAAACTGCATCCTACGGCATTTAGCTGGGGCAAAGACTCAGCATGAATCCAGTGCAACATCAGTACCATCACCCTTACAGCACCTGGTGTCCCCATGAAATTCCCTTCCCAAACATTGATTCTGCCCAGACTTTCCCAACTGGCAAAACAGAGACAGCACTTCAGTCTCTGATCTTGTCCTATCTGCAGGTTATGAATTAGAATACTTCTCTAATTAGAGATCAACTGTGGAATTAGAAGTTGGATATTTTTAGCAATTGTCTGATTGAGCTGGAGCTGCAGTCAGTTGTAAATTAGTCACTGCTTTTTCTAAGACTACATTTTACACACCGACTTCCAATGCAACATTTAGTATCTCTTCAAAAGCCATAATCTATCAGTCATCTTTGCAGGGAAGAGAGACAAGAAGCAGCAGCTATCGTTCAGCTGAGAAGAGACTTAAGATCTTCAGGTTTCTTGCTCAAAGCCTAGAAAGAATGGCAAGGGGAGATGAAGAGATCTGGAAAGGCACAGCCGCCTTCACACACCAGTGGTGAAGACACTTAAAAGCTCAAGTAACCCATCCCTCTGACAGCTGTCATGTTGGAGTGGCATCTTTTATAGAAGGGGTCGTAGAAGGCCCAGTGACAGCATACTGCGCTGTTTTATTGCTCATCAGGTTAAAGCATGACTTAGCCTGCCAGTGATTGTTGTCTTTTTTTGGTACTTTTCAATAAAGGAAGAAGAAAAGGCACACGGAAGAAAGGCTCCGCTCAGAAACTTGCCAACTCTCCTTGACTCACAGGGGTTGCTGGACACTGAGGATAAACAGCATCCCAGCAAAGCAGGTCTGTGCTGCAGTATGTCCACGTTACTGGCCTCGGTGGGATGTGCTGCGTACAGTCAAGCTGCTTTCCACTCCCATCCCCTGCTGACAAGAATTACTTTCAGACTTGAAACCCAACAGTTTCATCATCTGATTAAATTCTCTGTTCCTGGCTCAGATGTCTCTCATACGCATTAGTTAGATTACATCAACCACAAAGACCTGTCCATGAGCCACACAGGATACAGCTCAAAGGAGGCCAGTCAGAGATCGGATCATCAACTGTCAGAGTTTCTCCTCCCTTGTTCACAGAAGCAGCAATGCAAACTGTTTGACAAGGGATGAGTGTATGCTTTGTGGGGGTCACGTGGAAAGGGAGAGAATACCAAAGCACTAAGATGCAACTGGCAAACGTACCTTCCCTGAGCAGAGCATCCACTCTGGAGCAGAACCTTCCCTAAAGGGAGGTTCCCTCCCTTCCCCTCCCACAACCTCTGCACCAGGCACAGCCAGTAAAGACAGGGTAAGCCAAACCCATGCAGGTCTTACAAACCAGAGAGCCTAAAGACAGCAACTATGGAGGACTTGAAAAGGCAGCTGACAAGCAGCCAACCAGCAGCCTAACTGGCAGGATGCCTGCAGGGCCTCACAGCCCTACCAAGTTTGTGCAAAGCACCTGTAGTACTGCACGGTGAGAACACGTGGACTGAAAAACTTCCCAGTAGGCATTCAAAGACAGACAAGACAGACTGAACACGTGTCCCAGCTGACAAGTAGAGCTCAAGTACACAGAGAAAGCAAGCAACCATAACAAATGTCTAACAGACACAATGGAAGATCACAGCCAAGAATAAAATGCATGATGTATCTAATTCCCTTTCTATATAAGGAACTCATTCTGACTCAGCTTCCTCGCTCTCAGGCAGCTGGGCCACACAATGCTATGCTTGCTTCTTGCCAGGGTATCACTAACGAAGGAAAGCGAGTGAGAAATCTTATCTTGAATCCAACATGTTCAACAGCAACTGAGCTGGGATCCTTGCCTTGTGGTTGGAGAAGTTGATATCAACACCACTAGTGAATAGAAGCCTAGGCCTGGTGCAGATACAAGTGCCTCAGGGTCCCCAAAACACCAAATGCTGACCATGGGAGACTCCGATCCTGGGAAAAAGAAAACCACCAAAAGACTACAAAGCATACATCAGACTTACCCTGCTGCATTTGGCATGTAGAGGAGACGCTTCCATACTTCACTACGTGCATCTCAGATGCAGCCTAACTGAGCAGGGGTAAAAAGCAAGGAGCACTTCGGCAACCCTGGTACAAGGCACAGGGCTCTGGCAGGGCCGTCTCCTGCTGCTTTGAACACAGCTTTGAAGCGGCAGTTCTCATCTATCACTTGCATATTGCCTTGCTAGAAACAAAGCCACACATTTCATTTAAGAAAGTAATCAGATGGATCAGGAAAGGTCAAAGAGGAATAATTTTGAACCTCTTGCCATTTGGAAAATACAACAGAGTTGCGAACCCCACCCTCTCGGTGATTTGCCTGGAAAACATCACAGTGCAGTTTTCCTACACTCCCAGGAAGGCACATAAAAAGAATCTCATCTCTAAAAGGCCTTGGGAGCTGTAGAGCTCTGCAGGTGTACCAGAGCAGGACTCTCACACACCTGCCAAAGCATGTAGTGGCTTGCACAGAACAACATGGAGACCTTTCAAGCCTTGCAATTTTGTGATGAAAGCAACTTGGTGAATACTTCTGCAACATTTGAAAGACAACTCTAGCGGTCTCAGTCAGAAGTTATCCTCCCCTGTCAGGTCTGACCCTAGGACGAAGGGTACAAAATAGCTGAACATCACTATCACAAGAATCACAGAAACAAAATACACGTCTCATGCAAAGGAACTGCTAAAAGGCAATATATAGAGTTTTCATGCCCAAAAGCAATGAGGTATTTCAAGGCCACAGTGTTAACACACTGCATAAAAACACTGATGCATTTCGAAGGCTGAAATTTGATCTCGTTCTTATTGGCTTCTGCTTTGTTATGCCAAAAGCAAAGTTAAAATCCCCTTCCATCTTTTAATCAAACATGCTACTTTTTTTTGTTAACTCCCAAGATCAAGCCAGCCTGACAAGACTCCTGTAATTTTACAAGGGAATCTCTCCTCCCTCCACCCCCTTATGTTATCAAACATTAATTTTGTGAAAAGTCTGCTGCACCGTGCCACGTTAATTTTGTGAAGAGTCTGCTGCACCGTGCCAGCTCTAATTTAGTAACAATACTTAACCTTTTCCCCCAGGCTCTCAGAAGGCCTTGCAATGGAAGAAGGCCATCCCATGGGCAGAAGGATTAGAACAGTCTGATATCCTACAGTTTGGTATCCTGTGCTTGCAGGCTTCATAAGGGCCACTCACCCACGTGAACTATCGTGTGTCTAAAAACATGCTATCTCCACGGCCCTCAGCACGGGGTGAGGCTGCAGCTCTAGGTCATGACATTGCAATTTACACTCCCTTCTTCCTGCGACGTCTAAAGTTCCAGCAAATATTTGACATTTAGCCAACAGGTTCAGAAGTTACTTGCAGTGTGATTGCATAAGCCCACTTCCCCTTGGAAAGCAGGCTAAAAAAATATTTAAAAAAAAAAATCCAAGAACCTTACGAAAAACATGATACAGGTGACAACTGAGTTGCAGGAAACTAAGGTACACATAGGTGCAATAGCTTAAACCAGAAAATAGAGGCCAGAAGCAGGAACAAGACTCAGATTTCCTGTCTCTCACAACAAACCTTTAGCTGCAAGTGAACTTCCTCTTCCTTTTAGAGCCAAGCAGATTTTCTTTTTCTCTTTGCAACAAGACAGCATTTATTTCAGTATGCATTTATGCTGTTTGGTGTAAGGAGACCCTCTTATCTAGAGATCTTTTGTGATGTCAAAGAGCAGCAGCTCCTCTGCAAGTCTTCAGCCTACTTGGTTTTTTACATATTACATGCATGCACGTATACACACACACGCGCACATGTTATAGAAGCAGCTTCAATGTAAATGATCGGTCACAGATTGTACTAGAGAAAAAACACTGACAACTGTCCTTTCCAGTCCTGGCACTTCCAGTTCAGATTTGGCAGGCAAGTTCTAGACGAAAATGACCCTGAAAGCTATGATGACAATAATCACATTTAAACAGGCAACATTTTGGATGCAGAACTACAAGGGAAACTCACTTCATTTACCAGAAAGGAAGGAAAAACCAAAGCCAGACTGCTCCCATGTGTATTTTCTTCCCTGTCACCACGTATGGTAAACTATTACCTAGTGCTCTTCACATTGCTCTGGTACGTCAGACTTCACCAGGTTTATTAAGAACAGAAAAGCCACTGCCAACTTTCACTTTCTATCTATTGTAGCAGAGTTCATCATGCTGTTAAGTGCAAGTCCCTTAAGAGTGGTTTGCTGAAGGAGGCCATGGGAAACAGGCAAGAAGGGGACAAAACCACACTCAGATATGGCAAGAGGAGGCATTATAGCAAGAATTTCTTGCTAGAATGTGGCCCATGTTATGAAAGCATGGCAGAGCCCTGTATTGCATCACTCCCTGTATTTCAATCCATCAATCTTCCCATAAATATATATATACACACAGAAAAAAAATAATACATATACACACACAGAAATATGCCACATTTTTCCATTAGCCTTCCTCTTCTGACCGATGCGTTCGTAGTTACGAGAGATTATAACAAGGATTGGCCGAGTAGTGAATCACCCTCAATAGCACACTGCGCTTTTACAACTAGAAATAGAGGGATCAGAGAGACTAATCCTCTGTCCTGGATGACACGAGGAGCCAGTGAAAGCAAATATAAATAGGCAGAGAAGGCTCTTTGTCTTTCTACAGCCTCCTTTGGTTTCGAAGGGGGCTCTTCCACCAAGGGATGCCTTAAGAGGTCATTACGAATGAAATTAAACAAAGGCATCCCTTTTGTAAGCCCTGCAGTAACTGGGAGAGGAGAAGCTCCCACTAATAATCCCCATGACATCACCTTCCCTCTCCCAGGAAGGTAAAGGCCAGGTTCAGCCCCACTGCCAAGAGAAGCACTTATGGTAGCAAGATTTGACTGAATACTTCCTCAATATTTAATTAATGGTATAGGGCAGGTTGTACACGAGTCTGTTGCTTCCTGTTCAGTTAATACTACTCAAATGATCCTCTACAGGCAAAATTCACCCAAAAGCCACGTCTAGAAGTCAGTAACCTTCGGCACTAGGAGTCACAGCAATACGTGGACCCCACTGCTGTCCCCGCGCAAATTCTTGTGTAACAAAAAAGCCGAACCTAAAACCTAACTTTGGCAACAAGAGCAGAGGCACGTCCCCCCTCCTCAAGCTGCGCCAATGGCACAGAGTTATTAGCTGTAAGTCTGAGTGACAAATTATTCTGGTCATTAGAATCAGCAGATCAGACCAAGGGGAAGCCTATCTGCTTATTAAGAAGTGTTGGTTTTTTTCTACAGATACTCTTCCTTGCAGGCTCAGTACACACAATAAAAAGGAACAGAAAGGCTTTTTAAAAATAAAGTACATTTGAGAGGGAGGCACCAAGGATTTGTATGCTTTTACAAAAATCAGCAACTTTGTGTGTAACCTTGCACCCGTATTTTTTTTTCCTGTTCTTCTTTTTTTTCTTCTTTTTTGGTTTGTCACCCTAGATCCTTCTATCTTTCTTTCCTTCCCCTCTGTCTTATCCAACTGACCCTTTGATTCAAAGAGAAATGTTTCTCGTCCTGTGTCCAGGACATGACAGAAGTCAAGCTACCTGCTCAGGCAAGAACAGCTGGGAATACTTTTATTCCTTGTAACGAACCTCTTATCCTTGATGGTGTGTAAACACACGATGTTACTGAAGCGGCGGCTAAACTGGGGGACAAACTCACCCTTACTGGTTTTCAGTCACCTGTTAAATGACATTCCTAAATCCAAGGCCTGTTTTCCCAAAGAGAAACTCTGGCGCAGTTGTTCACGACCAGCCTCACCTGCAGATTGGGCTGGTGACACGTATTCTGTCCTCCTGATGCCTTTTGAAGGACACACAGAAACTTTAAGGGGCAGGTATCAAGGCATACCTAACTGATACATAGGATTTACCTACCCCAAAATATACGACATTTATATTCTATATGGATTCTGGCCTCATATTCTGCAAGGTTTACACCTGGGATCCTTAAATGAGTCTCCAGGGAAAAAGTGCTCATCTACTAGTTGACTTGATTTCATCACTATGGAAAATCTCAGCCACAATTTCTAGAATCTTTTAGTATTTTCCACCTATTAGACATATACCTGGCATCAAAATTTCCAACACTGTTCTCAGTCAAGTTCAATCAACCATGACATTCTGCCAGGTCTCTGGTTAAATTCAAGATGTGCTACCAAGCTCCCCTACTTGCCTGCAGGTATCAAAGGCGAACTCCAGAGAGGCACCTATTTTAAAAGACCGAGAAGTACAACAGTCATTTACATGTATCTTTGATCTAAAATGGCCCAAACCTGATAACCAGCTGGGCACATAATAAAGGCCAGCCTTCCCCCTGGTCCCTGGGGAAAGAAATTGCAAGCACTAGAAACTGCTGATGGTTGAGATATCTCTTGCTGTTTGTGAACTGTCTGGCTGTCTCGTGATGAGTTACATTTAAGAGTAACACAGCTCTTAAAGCCTATCTTTAATTGCAAAAAGACCATGCTTCCAAGGGGTCTTGTCCATTTACCTACCCCAGAATCAATAAACACCATGTAATCTGTTATTTGGTTTTTTTAATGCTTCACATGAATGCGGTTAGATACCTTGATAAAAGACCCACAAAAATATTGTGGGAAGCAGTGAAAAATAATCTGTTTTGGAAATGATGAGTTCTTCGGACAAGGGGTGTTTTCAGCAAAAGCCAGACAACAGAACTAGTAAAACTGGCCCTAACTTAGTGAAGAGGGTTGCAAGGACCTGTGAAAAAAAAAAAAAGCTGGAGCTGTGAAACTTCACAATGAACAACGCCCACCCAGCAAGTTTAATGCCAGCTCTGCTGTGCCAAAGCAAGCTGCCACCAGATCTTTGCAGTCAATGCACAGGTCAGCAAAACAGAAGTCACAGTAAACCCTGCACCGGTTCTGTCTCACTATGGAAATTAATACAGTGAATTAGTTGTGTGGTTTACGTGGTTCACTTGGTTCCTGCAGCAGCTAGCACTAGATGCTCCAGAGAAAGAACTGGAGCAGGCAGTAACTGGCTATCTTGTTCCCCAGGAAGATTGCCTCTCTAACACCTCATGCCCTAGAAGCGAAGTTTTTCCCAGAGTTGAAATTTTCCATTCTTTATAGCCTTCTACAGCTTTCCTATTCACTATTTGTCTGCCACATGCAGACACAGTCCAACCACACGGGTTGGATGTCCAGGGTTCCTGCAAGCTCCTTCCTTCAAAGCCTGCTCATTTTTTAAAGTAGCCCAGCTACAGCCTCTTACAGAATACTAGTTAGACCAGGATCAAGAGCTCCTTATATTCTTGGGGGAGGGAGGAAGGGCAGGACCAGAGCAAAACAAAACAAAACATAAAATAAATAAATAAATAAGGAGGAGCGCACTTTGTTCCTGTTTTCATTTTTCCTGGCAAATGGCCATGCTCACTCTATTCTTCACCATTTCTGAAGCTGGCTATCAGTCAGTCACGTTAGAGCTGACTGCTTCTGAGGTATACGGCAGGAAACACCCATAGCAGGAGACTCCTTTTTCTTAGGCATCAGAATCAATTCAGGACTTGTATGAACCACCTACCGCTCCTTCCTTGAGCAGCATTACCACTGGGAGCTGCCACGCTCCTGCAGTGATCTGCCTCCCCCGCTAATACCAGTGTTTGGAAGACCAGTAAGGAAATCACGCTGGCAGAGGAGACACTTCAGTACATTGCCCAAAGCACGTGTGACAGCCTCAGCAGCTGGGAAGATCGACTCCTTTCACCCTTGAACATGAGAGAGTTGCTTGTCCAAAAGGTTAGACCTAAAACAACAGAAGTTTTTTTTTTTTAAAAAAAATCTCATCCTGAAAATATAGAAAGTTCATCCGGCATGCTGAATTAATCTATCCTTGTAACACTTAAGACTGGGCAAAAGCAGCCAGGGAACAGGTGGATTTTCTAGCACTGGAATCGTAACTGCCTTATCTGGACACCTCCACCAATTCTGGCCACATATCCATACACTGAGGCATGAAAAGGGTTGCAGCCTTCCTTCCAATGTGACACCCCAAATCAGAAAATTGCTTCTTCTCAACTAGTTTACCTCTATAAGCAAAACTGCTAACTAGGGCTAGCTGAAAGCCAAGTTAAAAAACTAAAACAACAACAAAAAAACCCCCAACACCATAACAACAAATAGTGAATTGGGAATTTTGTAAGTTCACATCAACACCATAACAACAAATACTCAGTGAATTGGGAATTTTGTAAGTTCACATCAGAGTGTAACCAAAGTCACACAAAGTCCCCAGCAAAGGGGCAGTCGTCCTTCAGTAGTCCTATCAGTTTCAGCAACCGTAGCAGAATCAAGTCCTGGGGAACATCTCACTTTCTCTGAGCAGCTACAGGGTCGCTTGGGAGGAGTCTGGCACCAAACGGTTTGGGCCACAGCTGAGAAGATGCCAACACCCCTCAGCAGGTATAACCCTGGGTGCTGGGGCATACCCTTGAGCCAGGGCCCTCGATGTTTCCAGCAATCCCGGTCCAGAGGCAGACTTAGCAGAAGTCCGCATCAGCGGAAATTCATCAGCGTTGATAGGTTTCAAAGAAAACACCTTAGGTTTGATAAATAAGCGTTTTTCAAAGAAAACTTCTTTCCTCTGAAAATTTTTGACTAGGGCTATTACTGGATCAGCCTCAGCCTCATCTGACACTGCTCCAGAACTAATTTCAGCAGCAAAAGTTCACGAAGAGTGCTGCTGTTGTCAGACCAGCTCTCCTCTTCCACCCCCATCTTCCTTCCAAGATCTCTCTCCACCTCCACTCAAGCTCTACCTAAATTGTCCCTTCTATGTTTACGCTGCTGGGTCATTTCACAAATTTGCTATGCTCGGAAGTATACAAGTCCTTTGCCAACCGCAGAGCCTGAGCTGCGTGCCCTCTTGCACCGCAGTTTGGAACAAACTGATTTCGCATTGGCACGTTATAATCCCAGCTTTGCCTGCACTTCCAGCGTACTAAAAAGAGGAAGAGTTAAAGCGTTACAGTTCAGAACAACTTGAGCATTACTCTGTCTGCCAACTAGCTCCAGGAAGCATGAAGGAATTCTGACTGCTTCTCAGTCTGCCGTGAAACTTCACGGTTCGTTACGAACACGTTGTGACCAGCAGATCCTGCGTGCGTATCTCCGGCGTATCTTCTCTCCACATCGCTAACTGAACGCGAATTCGGGTCCTCCTCCAAATCGGAGCCCTAGTGCAAACACGGTGCCTCTCCCACCCAGCTGGCCCGCTCTCGGTTTCTCCTAAGCGATACTAATACTCCCAGCGCCAACGCGCACGCAGACGAGCGACGGCTGAGCAGACAAAGACGAGGGAGCTGGGAAAGCCTCTTACCCGTGAATTAGGTGCCGTTCCCTCGGCTCCGACAGAGCAACAGCCCTGAACTCTCCCAGCGGAGCCTGCGCACCGGACAACGACGGGAGGCTCCGTCGCAGCCCCCGCCCCACGGGCCGGCGGGGGCGACCCCCGCGGCCGCGCCGCGCTCCCTCCTGCCCCA
>NW_008795129.1:5429315-5453244 GCF_000699145.1 Aptenodytes forsteri
GGAACCCTGAGGTGCAGATCGGCGGCGAAGCGGGTGGTCTCCAGCTGTCCCGAGCTTTGCTCTCACCCCGGCCTCCTCCTGCCACAAATAGTGCTGCTAATGTCATGTCCGAGGGGAAAACGGCTTCCTCTTTAGCAGAATTAGAAGAAAAGAGCTAAACTAACTTCATAAGGTGCTGTTTAACTTTTTTAAAATTCATGGATGCTATAAGCCTGAAGATGGCTTATAGCCACCTTCATAAAGTGTTTTGTGTTATTCACCTGCATGTATTGATTTATCAGCAGAAGATTACAAAAAGGTTCGAGTCCTAAAAGGATGCTAATGAAGTTTGCCCCATGGCTGGGTCTGGGTGCCATACTCTGTTGCTATTTTACACTTCCATTGTGCAAGTAGCATACTTTCGTCATTTCTTCCCAAAGAGGAATCTCCTCAGGAATCTCCCGATATATGCTGGAACATGTGAACTATACTATCAAGGTGAATTATACAGGGGAAAAAAGCAAAGTGAGAGTTTTACGAGAAAATGCCAAGGGAGAGATTTCCCCTGTCCAGACATGGTATCTATCCCACTAGGGAATAAGTGAAAAAGAACAGGAAGACGGGCAGCCTCGCTGAACTGTTTCTGTCAGTGCAGCACAGACAAGAACACGGGTACTATTAAGAGAAAAACTAGACAGAAAACAAGGAAAGCTCCTGACTTGACATGCAAGTTCATCCACTAAACTTAGTGAAAGTTTTTCATCTCCTGAGTCTGCACTTGTTCACATCAATAATTCACAGGACTCCAGGGAGATCACATTTACCCTTACTGAACAGTGAGAAAAGCATAAAATGAGTAAGGTAACCCCTTTTGATGCAGAGTACATGAGAAAAATGACACGTTACAATAGGTTTTCAGAGCACAGAGAAGCTGGGCTGAAATTCTGTCATTACATTTCAGAGTTAGGAGCCAGCACACCCATGCAGCGAAGGTGGGAGAAGCACCACCCACAGAGTACACAGTGAGTCTTCCTGGGAAGAGGAGAGTGTCTCTACAGCTCCTATTTAGTCCTATGTAGACTGAAGTTAAAAACCACATACTCAGATTGTGTCCCATTATAAGATAGGGTATGGTAACGTGCGTATGTGACGATAATCGTGTCCTCTTGATAGGTAGTGCATCGTAATGCTGGCTTGTAAAGAGAATCAGTTTCCATCCTAAGCTGTACTGCTGGCTCACCTTGAGGCCACGGGGATATTTCAGAGGAGACCGTTTTCTTCCTTCATACTCTCAGTCCATTTTGTTGTGGGTTTTTTAAAATTATTTTTCAGGCTAGGATTGTATCCCACTGTGGGAACAGCATAGCTCACCACCCAATACTGTGTGCCAGACTAGGAAAGGGGCCTGTAGACACAACTGAAATAGAAGTAGAAATTATACAGAAATACAGTTGCACAGAGGGCAGATTTTCCAGGCAAACTAGAATAACTAATGATTAGGCCTGAAATGAAAGAAACCACAATAAGCCACCAGTACAGCACCCTTAATTCTTCAGGGGAGCGAAGTGCCTAAATTCCTTTACAGACCTAAGCCTTCCCTGTGTTTTACAATTACTGCTCCACAGTCTCTACGTTTCCCCAGAAAGCTTGTCTAGTATTTTAACACGTGTTGCTGTTCTTGAGTTAAAAGTCTCAGCAACAACCTCCTGACCACAGGACTGCAGAGCCAGGACTAAAGCCTCAATGCTGAAGAGCAAGCACAACAGTGGAACGTCCTCCCCGCATGCCTCGCAGCCCTCGGTAGAAAATGCAAACCTAAGCCTTTGCAAATGTTCCCCCCCAAATTTGCAACTAATTTAAAAAATAGGGAAGAAAGAATAAAGTTAAGCTAAAGGCCATTAGTCAAATGGAAATCTTAAATTTGTCTAGCAAGCGTTGCTTTTCACAGTCTGAGTAGGAGATACAAGGTTTTAAAAAAATTACGGGAACAGAATATCTCCACTTTGCTAACTGGATACCTCTGGCTCAAAGCCAAGGGAAAACCGTAGTTGGGGAATATGCGCCTATAAATCATTCTCATGCTTAGCTGAAGATACTGATGGGTCTGCAGAAAGAGCTGCCCCAATGCCCTGCACACAGGACCTGGACTGTGAGCGTACACATGTTGTCTTTGCAAATACTTGCCATCAACAATAAATTCAATTTGTTTAAAGTCACAATAGGATAAGGACCTCTGTGCCCAGGAGACTCCAGTTCTCTCTAGAAGCAGCACAGATCTAGCATATGGTTATTAAGACTATGCTTTTTTCAGAAATACTTTTACTCCTTTTAGCAGGAAGACCTGAAAAATGTTGTGGGGCAGAAACACCAAATGGTAAAAACTATTGTACAACTATGCCCTCTTTTTTTGTCTTTAGTTGTGACAATACATACAGTAGTTATGTGGAAAAGCATAATTATTTTTTTCCCAGATAATTATAAATGATCTTTTTATTCTACAGTATCGGCCTGAGCACCTGCATGTTTCCATAGCAACTCCACAATACTTTAGGGGATTACTTTAGAATTCCACTGCGGTTTGGTTCTCCAAAGTTATTTAGATTTTCTGGGGAAAATCTGTTTCCAAATACAAATTAAAACTACTGCCACCATATATTTAATAAGCTACACTAATCTCCTGTGTTACCATCTTAAGAAACTGCAACACTTCCTTGCAGCTTTTTGTACAAAACCACGCAATATTGTATCACTGTAATCAGAACAGCCATTAGGGACTCAGGGCTGGAAGCATCCCCAGAAGTCTTGCAGGGGATCACACTTATGATGATGATCAGTGAGGGGCTGATGGGAGACTGTAAATCCCCAAAATCCACATCCCTAAAAGACCCCTTGCAAAGAACAGGCAGGTGTTAAGCGCCTTCGTGCACGCAAGTACATACATGCTCATTCGTTTCGCATGCATGTATGTGAATATGTGGCTATTAAAATGAGGAGAAACACATCTATTAGACTGGATAACAACTACTAAAAGAAAAGAATGTAAGCCTGACGACTAGGAAGCTTTAAATCCAGACATACGCGTATGCGCTCGCACGTGCAAACATGACGTGCATGCAGACAGGCCAGGATGTGCTCCTAAGGCTTCTTCTTTCCTAGTTTTTCTCCAAGTCAGCTCAGTTCCTTTACTTCCTTCCACCTGCATATCCTGAGCTGTGTGTTCCCCCATCTGTTCGCTCTCTTCTATGCACGCTACTGGCAGAGTATTACAGTACAGAATTTCTCCAGAAGTTCTCTGATGACCCCTAGTTTTACTGAAGGTGAGCCCAGGGTTCACTCCTTCCTGCACTGTTGCTCTGCTGTTTTCTGCCTGTGCTGGACGAAAAAAAAATAGGTTCTGCTAAGAGAAGGAAAAAGAGGAGCATTAGGGGAAGGTGAAAGGAACTGATGTGAATTCAAGTAGAAAGACTGAAGGAAATAGAAATAAAGTTTACGTCCTTCCTGACTGTTTTTCATTCATACGAAGACGATTTCAGGTTCTGAAAGGAAAAGGAAAGGAAACAACTTACTTCTGTAAGATCTGGAATTCCTTAAAACCTGTTATCAATGTGCTTCACACAGCATTGTTTTTAAGTCTGCTCTACAGGGTAGGTGGGAGCACTTTTTGCCATTCTCTCCTTTAGAACGTCAAGAAAACTAGATTCATCTTTCTTGCCAATTTTAGGAGGAAAATTATTTGCTGAGATAGTTTCAAGAATACAGAAGTTCAGTGTTTTCCCGATTCTCTCAAGAATAGGAAAGGAACAACTACCACTCCCTTTCTTTGCCAGCCCAGAAGATCAATGTTATGACCAGGGATGTTCAGACATGTGATGACTGAAAGATGCTCACTGTCTCAAAACTGTATTCTGCTACAGTAAATGGCAACAGCTCAGAACCGAATGAAAGCCGAAATTAGATGATGCGTAGGAATTGCATGGCAGGCACCTGGAAGATGTTACAACACTGAACAAGCACCACACAGTGTTAAAGCACTGACCCTATGTGAGTTAAGAGAGAAGGGAGTAAGTCCAGAAGTGAGGCTATTCATCAAATACATACATGCAACATATCCAAAGAGCTGCAGTCACTGTAAAATAAACCATTTTTCTTTCTCAGATAATTTATCTTTGAGCGCCCCATTTTTGGTGACTTGCAAGCAGCGACCCAGCAGAATGCACTGTTCAAAGTCTGTTTCAGGAAGCCGCTTTTACCAGAAAAGCACCAGATTTCAAAGCTTCTATCACCTTTAATAAAAACACCGCCAGAGCTCCAAGTAGGTGATTTGCAGACATCTTAACAAGTGTATTTCCAAAGTGCCTGAAATTTATCGAACTTTCTTCAGTCTCAGATGCAGGATATAAATTAGCACTGCGGTAAATACATTTTACTAAAACCTGGCCTTGGAAGGTCACTAGGGTGAGATCATTTGAAACCCGTCTCTGAGACAGAGTGGCATCAGCCATTAAAGTCTCACTTGGAAAGCAACAGGAGAAAAAAGCATTCCTGCCTGCAAACCAGACTGTAACCTTTCTCCCAGTACTGTGATGTAAGACCCTTGTACGCTGTGGATTCAGCAGACGATGACTGTACCCAGCCCGACATGCAGCAGGTTTAATCTGGCACGGCGCGTGGCAAACAGGCATGCGACTACACACCCCAGCAGACTTCAGCAACTCTTCAGTCATGTGAGGGTGCCTTTGAAGACTGACAAGATTGGATACAGCTTTGAATCTGCCTCAGAGCAGATAAGCTTTTGCAGTCGTAAAGCCTAACCCAGGCCTCATAAATGCTATCCTCTGTAGAAGCGTTAATAGGGATTTTCTCATTACTGAGCCTCAAAACTAAGGAAAAGGTTGGCAAATGCATCAAACTGACCTTTTAAGGTAGTTTCTCTAGGTAAAACTAATTGTCTAGGTATGGGTGAACTGGCTCTAGGGAAATCCAATCAACAACGTTAAGGTGCCACACTTGATTAGGGCTTATAGCACCGCAAGTCATTTAGTATCCAGATAAAAGAAAGGAGAATTCCATACCTTAATCCCTTCTTTGTACCCCAGTAGATTTAATGCTTATTCAAGGCAGGATATGCGCCACTAGAAAAAAGTGAAGCTCAGTGACAAGTGATGCATCTTCAGAGGTCAGGCGGTACTGCAGCCAGGACTACAGCTCACCATTTGCTTCCTCTACTTTGCAAAAAGAAAAAAAAAAAACACAAACCAAAACAGAAAGTTTCCTCCTCTACTGATCAGAACTCGGAAAAAGGACCTGACCGGTGTGCTGCACTTCCAGTCTGTTATTCAAACCATTGAGAAGTGTATTTAAAGTTATACTAACTTACATCCCCCCAAACCCAAATATGCAGAGGAGGAAAGACATTTTCTGAGGCTACCTCTTAGCAATCGCTATTTCGGCTTTGGCTCTCCCCGCTGCAATAAATAGATTGCATGCAGCCAACATGCAGATGTGGTGAAGGCGTAAAAATAGGCAGCCTGTTTCTGTGTAACAAAACCCAGACAACATCTTTCTCCTAAGCACAGCTATTGTGCTGAACTCAGCTAGATGTTCCCCTTACAGAGCTTGCCTACATTTTCTCCTCGTACTCTAATGCTATTTATATCCTGTCCAGAGTACAGACAGATTAATAATACTAAGCATTTCTATAGGACCTCCCTTGGAAGAACCCTGGGCATATTTTACCAGATATTATTTTAATCACAAGTTTAGAGGCTTCCGTTGTAACAGTACCTTGAGCAGCTTAAAGCTAAATAGAGAAGACAGGAAAATGGGAACCCGGGAACTGAAGACGACAGAAGAATCTCTGAAAGTATACTGCAAAATTAGAGGAGATTCAGAGGACAGCAAGCATAATTAAGGCTCTGGAACAGCGAAGACTGTGAATTGCTACCATAAAAAAAAAAAAGAGGAGATGCGATACAAACACAGAACATACTGAATATTCAGGAGACACTGTTCCCCCTTTCTCATAACACTAGACCAAATGAATTTCTATTAAAAAATGGTGGGAAATTCAAAACTACAGTGAAAGAAAATGCTTTTCACATTACACATAAATAGAAACAAGTGAGACTGTGAATCTATCAAGATTCAAAAATAGTTTTAGACCTTTATGGGCCTCCAAATTAATATCGTATTGTACACTGGGACAGCAAGTTCTTCACAATTCAGACCAGTCATAAGCATAGGAGGTAAGATCCAGTGTTGAAAACAGGTTCCTGCACACTCAGTTACAGAAGAATTCTTGCACCTTCTTCTGAAGTGTCTGTTACCTCCTGTTCTCAGAGACAGATGCTGGACTGGATGGATCTCAAGCTAATCCAGTCTGTTTTGACGAGTCCTGTGTTTCCCCTAAAGCAAACTACCCAGGATCACTGGCAAGACAGACAATGCTAAGAAGAAATCCTGTCACTCAACTCTCAGTCTCAAGACCATGTTTAAAAACAAAGACATGTCATTATACATCTCTGTGTTGTAACTTTGCACCAGCCAGTGCAGGTTTTTAGCAAATCACTACCATCTCTCGAATATAGCCCATTACGGGCAACAGTTCCAGCACTTGACATTAAGTACAAATTAGATTCATGCAAAATAAATCCAAGTCTACTGTTCAAACAACATCAGTTCAAGTAAAATAAAAAGACTGTCTGCACATTAAGTTTATGGATACAAGGGAGAGAAAAAACCATAATTGTTCACATTTTTTAAAAATCGTATTAATTTGTTAAAAAAAAAAAAACCACAGAGAAAGAAGAGACGGTGTTTCGAAACCCCTGATTCTTCCTTTTAGAAAACTTTAGTGTTTTTATTTCCAACTCATCAGCCCTCTTAGTCACCTACCACGTAAATCATACTATTTTCGTGATTAGGTATTGTTTTGAATTTCTGGTGCTGGGCAGAACACCTAATTTCAGCAATAATTCACCATCCAGATGTGATTAGAATAGATAATCCTTATACAGCTATATATACACACACACAATATATATATGATATATAGTAATCAGCCCTACTGAAGATTGGATTAAAAAGGATTGAAAACAGCCTTAAACTGTGGTTTAGGAATAAATTTCTGCTGCTGACGACCTGTAAAGCTTCTTGAATTGCAAGGCCAAAAAGGACAAGTAGTAAGGAGCGGTCAGTTTGTTTGAGCAGCTACTGGTGTACACTCCTCACACACCACTGAATTGATTCTTTCACATCCTCACCCTGTTTCCATAAGAAAAAAGAAAGCAGTATTTGTCATTCTACAGTATGAAATTATGGGGACAGGCAATATTTTCACTGCATGTATAGCATCCAGCGTAACTTAGGTAGCAGACACCTCTGAAATTCATACTTGCAGGGTTAGTGGGGAGGAATAGAGGAGGGCTCTCTATTCTGCAATACGTTAAGATTACCTAATAGCTTACATCATAAAACCCAGCATACAATCATATGTTTTTGAGGCACTCTTCCATTCTTTTCAAAGTTTTTGGAAAAACTTTGGAATTAGGAGAAGGGAAGGAACGTACCCTATTGTGTACCTCCTCAGATCTGTTCAGAGTGGGCTGAATAAGGGTCATAAAGAAATAGCCACAGTTTTCCTTATCTATGCTTTTCTTCGTAAATCTCATTATTGGACAACACCAAAACTTTTCCCATTCTTAAATGCCTCCGCTGCCCCCTGGTGTCTCTTCTCTGCAGCTTCACACAGAAAGCTAACGCCTCTTCTCTGCCACGAAGTCCCTACGTAAGAGAAAAGTCATATGCAAACCAGCGGACCACACTTCTAGATGCAGTTCTTTTGCAGACTGATGCTTGTAATAATTTCTGAAAAAGATCTAATTACTAGGCAAGCCTCATTCCAGTAAGATACTGCAGAACAAACAAAACCTGTCTCTTACGCTGAACATTGCCAGCAGAAATTGCTTCAAATTAGCCAGAGTACCAATAAACTGCACTGAAGACTTACGGTAAGCTGGGAAATAGCTGTCTTCCTCTTTTATGCAAACTTCTGTAGATAAGCTATGAAATTGCTGCTTATGCAAGGATTTTTCTTCTTCTTTTTTACAAAGAACTGTTAATGGCAAAGGCAAAACAATGACCTGAGCTAAAATACTTTCCAAGAAATATGCGCATAATGGCCGTGTAAGAACATAGAGCAAAAAATTACCTGGTTGCATTGACAAGAAAGCCAAACATACGGGCTTATTTATGGACTCGCTGATAAAAAAGATGAAGGAGACCAAGACTGTCAGAGAAAAGAGCTGAAAATGCAGTCTCCCAGCCACTGAATGCATGTGTGTGTGTGGTAGGGGGAAGGAATGGCTGGAATAAGCAGAACCTAAGCTATAGACAGAGATTCACATATTGGTAAGGCAAGACGCACGTTGGATTCTGCAGTTTTCTTAAATAGTGCATTCCTTTTGACACATTTGATGGCTTTGAAACAACTGCCTTTGAGTCTTTCTAATAAGACGTAGCTAGTGGTCCCAAGAGAAACTGGTTACAATTGGGTTTTTTATTCATGGAATTAGTTAGCTGCAGGAAAGAACTTGGCTCAATCCACATGTGGTTGGATGACGTGGTTTCATCTTTTGAGAGAGAAATATACAGAAAATCTGGCACATAATTCTTGAAAGACTGGAAAGGCTTTGAAGTGCAACTTGTTCTTTAACCACACAACCGTCTTAGTGAAACTCTTATCAGATAGAAGGATTCATCAGGAAAAATCCTACAGGATCTCAGGTCCAAAAACTAAAGTGGGGGACCCCTTCTTTAACCTATGGCTGTAAATTCTAATAAAAAGGGAGTGAATTTCCCTCGAGGAAAAATAAAGCAAGGATCCACCCTACTGTAAACAAAGCAATGGGGGAGGACAAAGACCAGCTTGCTGAAATACTTTGCTCAAGAAGGCTACCTGATAAATGAAGGAATCCACATTTCACCGACTAGGAAATAAAGACAGGCTAGGAATATAAAATAGGTCAAAACCAGCAATAACCTAAGCATCATTAGAAATACATAGTTTTGTCTCCATTTTGTACCTTTGACTGGTTTATCCCAAATCTGCTCTCAGACTGGGGTCTCCACTGACATCTCGTGGCCTTTGTGTAGGATGTCACAGTTGAAATGCAACCCTCCTTATCTTGTCAAGCAATTGCTCTTTTCTGGCAAAAGGGGTAGAAAAGCATTTCTGGTTAGTTAAAATGTTTTGCTTGCAAAACCCTTGATTTGTGTATTTGCTCAGTGTCTGTAGGGAAAAGGAGGATAAAAACTAATATTGTGAAAAGGAATGTGCCTTTACCTGTGCGCAGATATGCTTGTAACATTCAATGGTACACATAAGTAACCGTAGACACATCAAATATAAACTAGGAATTGAAACCAGCTAAAGAGAACAGGAGACTGTTCGGCAAACTTCTGCTGAGAAAGTGAATAATTACAGTTCTACGTATCAGAAACCAAGAGTCAACCGTCCACAATATCCCAATGGCTCTAAACGCACCTGCTTCACAAGAAACAGCCTAAGTTCATCGTTCTATTGAGCACATCTTCTGATTTTTTTAGACAATAATCTTTAAACAGGACAATAACTACAGGAAGGAAATCACCTTTTTTCATTGTTTTCCACCTAACACTCCAACCATTACAAACGTTGCAAAACTACTCCAAACTAAAACCAGGGTAAGAACTACAGTCATCAGAAGCAGCACAGGCTCACACAACTGTCCCATAGCTTCACATGGCTTTCTTAGTCACAGGAACATGAGTTGCTCACGTGAGCAACTGTGGCTCAGTGCTAACACAGACACCAGAGAAAGTGTCGAATGCGTTTCAAGATGAACTTAATTTACATAAAAATTGGAAAAGCATGACCCAACACAAAAGCCGCAGGTGGAAGCAATTCCTTACAGGTACAAGCAACTCCAAACCCACAATTTACACCCAGGAGATGGGGCCCCATTATGAAAGTTGGAAGTACTTGGAAAGAAACCAAAGTGTGTAATTCACGATATGTAAAAAAGCTAGAAAGACTTCGTTTTTGTAATATAAAGCATTAACAATTCTAGCCTTGTCTACAACTGAAGATTGTTAGCAGAAGGCACCAGTGCAATTACATCCTCCACAAGAGACCAGCCTGGTTATGCCTCGCAGGTCCTCAAACATAAAAGCAGCATGCAAAAAGCATTTGACAGGAAGGTAGAGAAGCACACACCAAAGTCACTGTTAAACTTCCATTATGTAAATGCTTTATGATACAATCTAATTACATGAACAAATACACAAAAGCTAAACATTGGTCTACAGCAGATGCATAGCACCACAGTGCACTAATACTCAGAAAACCAAACCACTTCGGTAAGTTTACACAGTAAACGGAAATTAATCCATAGCACAGTCTAACACAGGATTTGGTAAAACCCGATAGCATATAAATTAGCAACTAAAACAGTTAATTACAAATTTAAGTGCTCTTAGTTCTGTACTACTGGTTGAAAATAAGAGTGCCTGTAACACAGTACTGGAAATGAGATCAAAACCAGAAGAGTTCTGCACAAGAAATGTCTGTATTAGGTATAATCAAAATGAGGTATAATAAAAATTACAAGAAGCTACACGTGTGGAAATTATTACTACATTGCATTTTCTGAGAAGTATTGTCGTGCACTTCATTATGCATACGCAGAGTGTCACAATCGAGATTTGACTCGGAGACTTCCTGCCAGACATCTCAGTTATGTAGTCTAACTAAAATTTGAGTATGGCCATTCTAATGCACTGCAAAATAACTTCCTGACAATTATACTTATACAAAATCAGATTAAGTGATGACAGCCAATATTATTTTAATTCTACTTCTTACCAAATCTCTACTGTACCTACAAAAAGACCAATACCTCTGTCTTAAGAAAGTTGCTGAGCCGCAAATAAGTAATTGCTGGGAAAATACTAGTACCTTTGCCCTGTTCCTTATTCTTTTCCTTCGGCATCAAATATTGCCCCATGCTGGAGATGAAATGAAAACTACAGGCATGTTCACGGTACCTAGCAGTGCTCAGTAACGACGTGTTCTTCATACTAGGTGCAACTTCGTCCAGCAAGAACAAGCCTAGAGGTCACACACACGCAGAACTACCTTTTTACCTCATCACTGCCCAGAAGAATGATTTTGAAAATTTTTTTCCCGAGATCATCACTCTGAAAACCCCAGAAGGTTTAAGAAGTTGCAGGTGGACTACATGAAATGGATTTCCTCCAAGGATGAATATTCTTCAAGTTACTTCTCTCCCTTTCAGTGATCCTCTTTCTTTTTTTGGCCCAACTTTTGATTGCCATGCTCGTCAGCTGCTACTGTTCGACCGGAATGCAGCACAGATCATTTTAGTACCACAAGCAACTAAGTAGCTGAGGACTCTGGCAAGAAAGGGACCATGACATTCAATTGTCTAGATGCAACGTGGAGGGCGTTTCTTTTGGTTTTTATGAATCTGTTTATACTGGAACACCTCAAGCAACGTAAGCTTATAAAAAGATTTCAGACACATTAAGGGAATGAAACAGGAAGGCTTCCAGTAGGTATATTCCTCCAACATCACCTTCTGCAGTAGCTGCATGCTCATGAGAGGTGTCTCATGCAGTTACTGAGCTGCCTTTGTACAGTATCAGCTGGAGGGGAGAAAGGCTGCAGGGTAATATATGCCAGTTGTTGGACGCCCATTTTGCCTTTGCTAGTACACCTGTAAGACTTCAGGAGGTTTATTTAAAGCACACAGTGCTGGTCACACTATTCCTAACGAAGGTGGTGGGAATTTTCCCACCGACTTCAGTAGGAACAGATGTGAGCTAGTGCTCCTGGGAAAAAAAAAATCCCCTCCCCCCTATAACAAAGCCCAACTTTTAATTTAGGAGCATGCTGTAAGATAGGAAAAGTTATTTTGTGCATTTATAAGAGCATAAACCAGAATAAAATTTAATATTTATTAGAATTTCTTCCAATAACAGCATTCAACATCTTAACAAACCAAGTTGTGAAGTCTTAAAAAAATCTAGGATTACAAAAAAAGTTAAAATAAGTTGTTCCTTATATTTAATGGCAACAAAGGGGGAATTTTCTATTTAAAAACAAACTTGTCATATAAACAGTATTATTTTAAGAAAATGTGATTAACATGATATGTAATTTTCAGAATGGATACACAGTGTATGAATACCAATCTGAATGGAACAGAGGGGCGGAACACACTAACCCCCCCCCCCCCCAAAAAAAAAAAAAACTAAAAATAGGATGTTTGAAGAAAGGGGAGGGAAGAGGATCTTTCCAGTGAAATAACTTAGAAAATACCACGCAATGGACAAAAAACGCAAGAGTACAGAAGACATTACATGACACCCTCATTACAACACCCCCTCAAGTCTGGTTATACAGTAAATAAAGTTAGTAAAGTGCATCTTTTAAAGACTTGTCTAGTGAAATAGCTTTTCCAAATATAAAACACAACACAAGACGTGCAGTAACAGTTAAATCATAGTGTAAGTTTTTAAAAACTAATCTTTAACTTTTCATTCACTAAAGAAGAAAAGTTTTAACTGCAGTAGTGTTCACATTATTCTTCGATAGAATGCATCCTCATGTGCTTTTGTTACTTGGCAAATCTTTAAATATGGAGCATGGCAAAATTATGCAGTTTAAGCAAGTGCTTCTCTCAATGTAATACAATTCTTCAATGGCAGAACGGCCACATGCAGCACAACCATGTTACATTTTGGGTAGCTTTGGTGCACTAACGACGGGATTGGTCTCCTGCAAATACCTTCGCCCTGCACTCTTATAGTCGTAGGTGCAGGTGTGAGTCTCTGCATAGCGGTGCGTTGCACAGAAGTTGTTTCCACATCTGAAGAATCAAGAATATTAGAAGTTACAAGCTTTTAACTCTCTGACATGCTGGGAGCCCTTTGACTTAATCATGTCTTGTTTATTTAACATAACTGCTTGGATTCTAATCATTCTTGACTGATAACATTAACTGGTGGGGTAATCAAAATTACATTTTTGTAACTGAATGTTGCAGTTTTGACCCAACAGTCTCTTCAGCTGGGAAGTTAAGCAAGATCAGTACTCCTGGAACCAGCTAGCAAGGATCAAACACACTTATAAATTAAGAACGGTGGGCTTTGATTTATTTTATTTCTTTTTAAAGACCTCGCACAACATCAGTTGGTAGAATTCAGAGGACAAAACTATGGAACTAAAATAATGGCATCAGGTGAAATCCACATAATGCATTTCAATTCAAAAACACCACATCATTCAGATCACTAAAATAGATGTTTAGTTCAGCACAACTTCTGCCTGACATAAACTCAAATTAGTCATCTGAGATTAATAAATACAGATTTAATCAGCTGTAAAGACATCAGACAGACTAACTACAAGGAACATGACTTCCTTATATGACTGGATAAGGGTGCATCTTTCCAATACCAGTTGCAATTTCAATGACTTAAGATTATGATTTTTGCCTTCAAACTTGACAGCTCAGCAGCTAAGACTCCTAACAGGAGAAAAGCATACTCTGGATGTTGTATCTGATCTGAACAAGTGCTTTAAGTGGACATGGATATTAGTGTCCTGTTGCCTGATTATTTGATAAAGTTGCTTCTTGACAGTAAAACAACAACGTCATTCAAAGTCAGAATTCTCTTGAAATGGATTAAGCATTACTTGTCCAACTTACCGTCTTCACTATTAGACTATAAGCCTCTATTTATCTATCTGTCTGGGTTCGTAATAAATTCTGCAGCTGTTCCTGAGGCTTTGTGTGCCTGGTAATTAAATTTGCTTTTCTTTGGTTCTTGGTCCCATAATCACCAGTTCTCTCATAAGACTGTACTCTCTATTTGGTTCATGTTCCATTCTAGTAAAAGGTCATATGGTTGCTCCTTTTGAAACTAGAACAAATGCTATTCTTAGAAATATGCGATTTCCCCCCTTTTTCTGTGCTTCATTTTTAACCTTAAGCAAGCTGCTTAGTTACTTCTAGAAGAGCCTGCAGCTATTTGCTCAGCAGGAAAGTGTGTGGTGTCCAGAACTGTTTCAAGATCAAAGACTGAAGAGTCAGTAAGGAGGCAGTTCCTCACCCTGAACCTCTCCAACACAATTCCCCGATGGCAGAAGTCTCGTTCATTTTGCTGTTGATTGGCATGAACCCAGATCAGATTCAAACGTAGCCCTCACAGTGCAGCAGTTCCAACCTTGACTAACTCATGGGAAATGATAATGAGAAAAGAATATCTTGTGGGAAACAATACTTTGAGAACCAAGATCAACAGAGAAAGTGGGGGGGGTTTTGTTGTTTTTTTTTAAAGTTTGCAGTGATCACCACCAAGCGCCAGGTCTCATTGCGTTGTCTGCAAGCCATGATTTGGGGGACCAGCACTCTGGCGTTCTGCTTTTGAGATGCTCTAGATGCTCAAAGGTGACTGAAATCTCACAAGAAACAGAACACGTGTAAAATCAAAAAGTTGTCAAATATAAATTTGTATAAATTCACAAACTGTGCAGATGTGTTGTAATAGGGCCAAATCTGAGGGAGATTTTCTGTAACAAAACCAGTTTTTCCTCAAGTTGTTAATGATATAATTATTGTTGAGAAACTCTGCAGAACATAAATCTGTAGCAAGTTCTCCCCACACCAGTGTAAATTGTCATCGTTCTTTTTTTGTAATCATGTTCTTTATTTCCTGATATCTTGGATTCTGATACCTTGCATTTCTTGATTTTCCTGGAAGAACATACACCTTAACAGCAGAACAGGTACAACATTCCTGAGTTTTAATTCCTGGAGTTTTGCTGAACTGAGAATTGCAACTTTTTTGAAGGTTTTCTTTTGATTTGCTATGCTTAAGGAATACCGTGCAGCATAGAAAACTTTTTGGTTAACCCAGCTATCAATTTTAAACAACAGCTGGTTATACGCTCAGCCTACCTGCACTCATAGCTGGTTGCCAATCCAGTTTTCTTGCCACAAAGAAAGCAATGCTTTGTAATTTTCTTTTTTGCTTGAATTGAGCCATTCACAGGTGGAAGATGGGTTGCTTCACCTGCTTTCAGAGGTAGAAAGACAGCAAAGACATTTTATTTTTACTTATTCCTGATCACAAACTAGTTAAATGTTATCTTTTGAAACCCAGATTCATTTTGCATTTCTTAGGATACTTCAGGTGGGAACCCCAAAGCCTAAACAGAGAGGAAAAAAACCCAAAAGCCAAAACAGAAAACACACCTCAAGCCTATGAACACCTTTGGAAGAGGCAGCACAATGCGGGACTTAGACCCATTATTTTTAACACCTGTTAAAAGTTCACATAAGCAAGAAGTTACAGAAAGAAAAAAAAAAATTTAAAAAAAAAAAAATCAAGAAACACATCTCCTAATGGTCTTCCCAAATGCAAAATGAAAACACATAATATGATCGGGAAAGCACTGCACACAATGGCTTTCCAAAGAATCAATTGGGCATTCAAGTAGCTAGCATCTAGTATATTCAGTAGCTAGTAAACTCATGTTTGCCAAATAAATACTGCAACATTTTAAAATCTTGCTGGTACTCCATAATTGCAAGAAAAGTACATAATTAGACTACAGGCCTCTATTTAGCTATATGGTTTCATAAAGCACTTTGCAGACGTTTGTAAAATTTCTGTACTTAAAAATTTACTTTACTTTGACTTTTTGCCCTGTAATTCTTGGCTGTTGCTTTATAACTGGAGAGCACGTAAAGAAAAGGCATTTTCCTTCCCTCTGTAGAAGCGAGCTCTTCGTCCACAACATGCTTATGCATATTTACATACGCTAGGACAGTGAAAGTGAGTAATGCATCCTCTCAAACATTCTTTCAGTGCTTCTACCACTATATTGTCAGGATCTCCCAAAAAGTGACCTCATGAGTTCAGAAGTATATTTTGTCCAGTGCACCTTTAATCCCAACAGTCATTTCTCAGCTGAGATACAGCAGGCTACGTTCAATAGTAACACCAGGCAGTCACTACACATTGCAGTCATCGCTACCAACCAGTGCTACCTAGCATGGAAACTTCCAGGCAATGTTTGTCCATGCTATTAATTTCATCACCTAAAAGCATACTATTTCAGGAGCATCAGTTAGCCCAGTTTCTGAAAAAGACAGAGCTTGAAGACAGCCCCCCCACCGTGGACCACACTGAAACACAAAAACCAATACACCTGTCCTCACATTTACCGTCCCTACAGCAATTACATGTAAATGAAGGCCTTGGATAACAAACTGAATCTGTCCTTTGGCCAGTTATACAACAGATCATTGCCAGCCACCTCTCTCTCTCAAGAGCCTGCATGATATGACGACACCAGCTTTGTCATTCTCATGGCTGGAACTTTTTAGAAAATACACTTTTGTCTGACATAAGATACACCAGAAGAGTGCCTTCTTCATAATTCTATCCAAAATGATGCAGATGATAGTAGGCTTCGCCATCATGCAGACATGGCTATTAGGGTATCACTTCTTTTACAATGGAGTAGGTAAGGACAGACCTGTTTATTAATTGACTGCCAATTCAAAGCTGCTCCCCCAGGTGTGAAATGAAGGCACAATCCACTATTTTAGCAGCTTTTGCTCCCACATCATTACAATTACATAATTTTTCCTGTTGCAGCTGCTATTTGAAGATCTATCTTCTAGCTCATTCTCTATACCTAGATCTTAAAATCCTGGAATACATGCCTGCCTCTCTTTTCCTAAGGTCATACAGAAAGAAGAGAAACCTGCAAACTGCAAGTCAAAGATGCGAAGAAGAAAAGTTGATTGCGCTGAGAATCTTTAGCGCGCTGCCTTAAGAGTTTTAAAAAGTATTCATCTAGACAATTCCATTCCTCCCAAGAGAATTAATCACATAAATTAATATTTAGGCACAACACATCCATTTTCAGTAGATGTCAAGCATTAAACACTCCACAGTTACCAAGACTAGGGTAGAAAGAATGATGCCTATCACAAAAAATAGAGAAAAAGCTGCATGATGTCAGTAATCTTCAGCATCCATGCCCTTATTGCTTCCTCCACACTTTTCTTTTGCCAAATCCTTCTGGCTCAGGCTGTGGTCCTAAAGACAATGCTACTGATAAATTTTGCTCTGATTTTAGTATACTCAGAAGTATTCACAGAACCGACCTTTTGGAAGCTTCAGAGCAGAAAGTCATGTTTATGTCTACAGATGACATGCAGGATTCATTAAGTATTAAAAAAAGCTAGGAAAAAGTCACAGTTATGTCTACCTAAGATCTGGATGACATCTGTATGTTAAAGAATTGCTTAAAATATTAAAAGTTGTACCGTGCTATAGAAGTGTAATACAGCAAGGATTTTGAAAGACATATGCCTTACAAAGATAAAGGATTCTTGTCCTCTATATGCGATATATCAGGAAAGATTAAAGAGTCATCTTCAATTATTATTTAAGTCACATTACTTACCTACTCTTTTCCCTACAGCTGCAATACTTCCATTCATTCCAAGCCCATGGGCAGACTAAAAAAAAAAATTTCCACAAGGAAATTACTAGCAGATGGAAATGAAATGAAAAGTTAGGCAGTCTGGTATCAGCTTATTTGAAATCAATGTTGTATCAATCAACGTACCTACAAAGAGTCCAAGAAGACTTCTGTACAAAAAATTAAAATTCTGCAATATAAAGCCTTACTCAAAATGACTATTTAATAGTCTCCCCATACTTCACAACACACCAAAACAACAAAGTACATTAGAGATCTGAAGCTAGGCACATATGGTGCCAGTCATAGGGCAAACTTTGGAATAAATGACAATTAGCGAGCAGCAGGAGAAGTCAGATGACACTTCAAACACAGACACTCGTAATTCTATCATTACGATAACTAATGATTTTAGTTGTGAACTGAACAACCACTTTAATTTTTATGAAAAATTACTTCTAGGGCCCGTTTAGATAAACAGGCAGTTAAGATACCAACAGGAATTTAGAAAACAGTTTAAGACTATCAGGGATTTAAGTACACCTCCCCCTCCCCATCTGCCTTCCCTGAAAAGACACATAGACACACACATGAAAGTACAGTTTTCATAATGCCAGTACCAGAAAAGCCAGGAAAACTTCAATTTCTTTGGAAGCATTAGTACTCACTAGAATATATTCAGCAGCTTCATTTGGAGGAGCAGTTTTCCTAAAGCTTTCTTCCTGAAAATGCTGAAGGTTTGTAGGTAGTGCAATACTAGAAGTCCAAAACCTGCCTGTCCCACAGGAACTCTGTAAACTTTCCCTGTTTGCGCTTCGGGCCAGCGAAGCCAGAAATCCTAAGTTACTTAGAGAACTCACAGGTTCTTTGGATGCCTTATTAGCCACATCTGTGACGTCCCCAGCCTCTGCTTTAGAAATTACATCAGGTCTTTTGCCAAGTGACTCTACTTTCACATTACGAAATCTAGTAGTCCTGGAAAAAGAGGAGTCTGCTATACTACGGACTTCCAATGACCGAAGCACGTTTGGGGAGGCTGTAGATCTCAAGTTACCGGCCTCAAAGCATTTGGGTTGTGTTTGTGGTTTCAGAGAACTGTGACGTGCCACTTGCGCTGAATACCGAAGAGGTGACAAAAGCAGATTTTTCTGTGGACTTAATTCACGAGTACTGAGAAGACCAGCCCCCATTTCTGCAGTGCTCAGCACTTTGCTAATAGGTTTTCTATGCTGCTCTACAACCTTAGATTCTTCATCTCCAGACGACAGTTCAAGTTCTGGGTTCACCTTTCCTATGTCATATATCTCACTACACTGTTCAGTGGTGCTTGCTTCTGTTAACAAAGCAAAAGCATCTGTTTCAGGTAGAAGTTTTTCTTCTGTTCCATATAGTTCTACATTTGTTAGATTCGGAAACAAAACAGCATCCTCCTCACTTGTTGAGGTCGCATTTTCAGATGCTTTTTCTGAATTTGCAGGCAAGGATGAAACAGGAGTCAGAATACTATTTGTAGGTAGTTTTGCATTTTCTAGTTCGACACGAGATATTTTCGGTGGTAACCTGATGCTACTAACTGACTGAGACCAAGAGTTGCTCTGCCAAGTGTCATCTTCCTTAAGAAAGTCATTAGTTGTGGATGGCATTGTTCTACCAGCAGTGGCCAAAGTAGCCAATGCTGAAAGTGCGTTTTGGGAAGACTCTGAGGGATACGAATTTCCAGGAGGAGGTAGGCAGGACTGTCCGATATGGGGGAGCACTCTTAAAAAGCGGTGACGAGCAGCAGCCACTGAGCCACTAGATGGTCGAGGAGCCATTGGAGGACGAGGTTTCACCTTGACAGTTTTCTTAGGCTATTAAAAAAACCCCCAAAACCACATAGAACAACAATTAGAATTTGAATTATGGTTGCATTCAAAGACCTGACTGAGATCATATTCCCAGGAATTTAGACAGTGCAAGGCCAGAAAGGACCAAATCATTTTTTCTACTCCCTTATCTGTTACTAGCCAACAAGACTTCACCCCAACATCTGAAGAATAAAATCAAAGATTATAATCAGAAAAGGCTTTTTAGTAAATAGGCCACATGTCAGAGGAATAGAAAAGGGAAGCCAGAATGCCATCAAAGTTATCCAGAAGAGCTTAGAGTCTCAAACAAGACAAACAATGAAAGAAAGTATAATATCTTCATTTTACAACTACACAGACATGAGCACCAACGTAATGTTTTATCTTCTAGGTAATCTCATTCTCGTTTTTAACTTTATAGGCTTTTCAGTTACAATATTTCTAATGAAGTTTCATTTAAGAGAAACATTCATTTTTACCAGAGCAGTACTGCAAACCAACGCTACTTAAAGCATTGGAAGAAAAAAACAAAAAAACCCAAAAAGCCCACACACCCCAAAAAACCACCCACGCAAATAAATCCAGATCCAGTAGTGAATTCTTTGAATGCGGACAGGTAGATCCAAGTAAAGCCAATGCCCCACAGCAGAACATTTATACAATAGCATTTACTTAAACAGATAAGAAATCATCTACCCTTGATCACTTCACTTCCCAAGACAGCAAAGTATCTGACCTGCTTTTTAGAAAAGCCAGCACTAAGAAAGCGCAAGCCATTTTACAATAGAAAAGTTTAAATCACAACTTCACCTTTTTACTCAGATTCATGTTCTCCATCTTTGCCTTGAGTAGTTTCATTTTATTCATAGTAATTGAATTCTCAATAATCTGTTGTCCAGAAGGTGATGCCTCTGTCTCATCTTCGTCATCAGCATATAAGTTATAAACTGAACCACCACTGAAAATAAAAGAAAGTTTGTGTTCACCCTCTAATCAAGTAATTTAATTATGTTTTCAATGTAGAATATTCTCACAACTAGAAAGTCATATCCGTAGTTGATCTGTTGACAAAGCATTATGTAAAACTGTATGCAAAGACATTTCAAATCCATTTATTTTAGCACATAATCATTCCTTATTAGATGCTCACGCAAAGTGATGATGCTGAAATCATAACATAGCCACACTTCTGGGAAGTTGTTATACCATATACAGTTGGTTCACACTCACTATATATCTTCCCCACAGTGGGGATATCCAGTTCCACAAATGTCTCCTGAAGGAATGGCCAAAGCTGTTAACTGTGTGACTCAGACAACAAGCTGATCAGTTTTCCAATTAACCAGACACTGGCATGGAAGGAAAGTCCAAATTTCTATCCATCCTGAGGGGTGTTCTCACCATAAATGGAAATGGAGGGGTCACCCATGTGGATGTGATATTCTATTTTTCCTTTTCAAAATAAAAAAAAAAAAAATAAAAAAGGATCAGTTTAGGTTTCCAAAGACTCTCACATTTGGAAAAAATAAACAGATTAGAATTGCTAGACCCAAGACAAAATATTTTAACTCAGCAGTCACTAGAAGTTTATAGCATCACATTGCCTTTTTCCATTCTGTATTCTAACAGAATGCAAAACCTCAATGTTTTAAAGTCAGTATCTGACTTGTTTCTCCTATGAAGCATTAATCACTAACACACATCCAACATTTGACAGTGAAATGAAAGAACCATTAGGAGTACCCAATTCATTACAAACTGATACATTTTCACCACTGTATATAGTACATTTTAAAGAGTGTTTTAATTCTTCCATTAGGCTGTCAGCATCTAGAAATCATGACAATCAGGCAATTCCCCTGCGTTCATACAAATGGCTTAGTAGATTTAACTAGTTTCTACTCTCCAAAAGAGACCAAGGAAGAACTGAAGGTCATGAGAAAGTCAGTACCAAAAAAAAAGCAAACTTCACTAATTGAGCTGGCATCTTACCTGATTCTTGGAAATATTCTGCTGCCCTTAGTCAAGAGCCAGTATTTTTGCACTGACTCTCCAAATCCATTTCCTAAAATGTAGCAAAATTCCAAAGGCAGCACAGCTGGGAGGCAGATCTTCAAAGAGCAAGATGGCAGCAAATTCAAAGCAAGAGTCAGCAAAATAGTCCAGTCATTTCTTACCAAAAACTGAACAGGTCCATATGGGGACAGTCAGCATGCATATTACATACCTCTGCTGGTAAAGATTCAACACTAAAGAATCATTTCAGAATTTTAACTCTGCAAGACTTAAGTCACCAACTCAAAACAATTCTATGAACTTCCCTTCCTTCAAGGTAAAGACAGAAAGAAAAGTGATGTGTCTCATGTGTTTGCTTGGTTTTTTGTTTGGTTGTTTTTTTATGCAAAAAGAGTTGTTATCCTTTTTCTCGCATTTTCTGGTTAAACAGGAGCCAAAAACACACACACAAAAAAAAAAAGGAGTAACAAAAGGATTTTTTGCTTTAATGTGACTGTAAAATTATAAAAGTTAGACAGGGAGCTTTGTTCTTGATGATACTTTTAGCCCATTTTCCAATGAGTAAATTTCAAATTTACTTTGTCCACAGGTGTCAACATTCCTGAGATCTTGCTTGACCCAAACATGCTTCAAAAATGATCTGTAGCTTGTTGAAACACTTTTGACACCAGTGCCTGCCAGTCCTCTACCACAACTTCAACAACTTGCTTTTAATCCAGAGACAACAATCGTTTTATGTATTTACACCTTGTCAAGTTTTAACCATTAACTTCAGCACAAATAAAATAAAATGCTCTGGAGAACTATAAAACAAAACCCAAACCAATGTCTCATTTCTAAATTGCAGTCGCTAAATCCTACTCCACACATAAGTGATGTGAGAAAAGCTGATATACAAGTGCCTCAAAATGCTCAGTCACCAGTATACCCACACATATAAACACATTTAACTGTCAGTGTGGAACACACTAGTATTCAGAGTGATTCACAGCCTTCCTCTATAAAGATGAAATGAAAAGGTCTGATCTGTTTCCATTCTCTCCTCCCTTTGCTACTTTTTCCTCTTCCCACAACATCTGACCTGGCTGCAATAACAAATTCAAAAATTAAGACCTTCCGCCGCCCCCCCCCATTACTGTCTGCCTTAGTAGAAAAGCTAATAAATTAATTCCCATAGAAAGCACAGAGGAAAAGAATAAGCTCGAGCTGAATGTTTTCAACTCAGGTGGCTTCCAACCTCACTGGATCATTTGACCAGTGACAGCACATTTCTTAAGCATAATGTATTTGACTTTTACACATGCTGTTGTGCTTTGAAAGGCTTACCAAGATGCCTTGCAAGAGCCAAAAGAGTGTGGTTTATTCCTCCGGTTTGCTACATTTAGCCAATCTCAAGTAAATTACTATTTAATCTATAGACCAGGATTACCTAATTGAGAAGTACAAGAATTTCAGACAATTGCCCATGCTAGTTTTAAATAGAAAAAGAAAAATCGTCACACACACACAAGAATTTGAACGCGTAGGCAGATACCAGGGATCCCGTTATACTGAAAAAATGAAGTTCAAGCTCCTTCTGACAACTTCTTGCATCAACTCACAGCAGAGCATCCACAGTCCTAGCTTCAGATTAGTTTGGATGTTCTTTGGATTTAAAAGGTAAAAGGGAACAATTTGGTAATAGGCAGGGTATCAGTGAGAACAGGAATTACATCTGTTTGCTCCTCTTTCCAGAAGTGTACCTAGGCCAATGCAGCAGCAAGGTTCTCAGTTCTTACTGATAATGGTGGTGGTTTTTACCTTTTTCAAATCTACACACGATACTGTGAGGCCATTTACTGAAAAAGAGTGCAGGGGCTGAAAAGTACGATCACAGATCTAAAATATTTGTATCTTTCCTCTTCTTTACCTCCAGTAATTGTATATCAAACACTACCTCTTTCTACTCTGTAACTATGTGGGAATTCAACCCTGATATTTCATTCAGCCTGTAGTTTTTAAGTACAGATCTCTTATAAAAGTTTCTAAGAATAGTATCACTCTGAACCCACTGAATATAAACCCAGTACAAAGCTCTTGCTTTCACTTTTGCAAACAGGAACAAGAATAGTTACTTAAAACAGCGCAAGCCTTAGCCTTGGAGAAAATGCAGCTGGTCCCCAGAATAGGGACTCCTTTCCTTACAGTTATACAAATATTAAGTTCTTCAGGGGATAAAAAAAACCTACCCAAAAGCTGCAGTATAAAGATAGAATCTGATAATTTTTAATAGATATTACCAATTTTGATAGCTTTAGGAAAAAGACTAGTAATCTGTTTACTACAATGTAGTAGCTTAAGTGACATACTTGCTCTTCTGATGATAACAGTACTCTGATTCTGTGACAGTGATTGAGACAAATTTGGTACCTCAACAGTAGCTAATCTGAGGCCTAACTATGTCCAAAGGCTAGCTTTATTGGTAATTATTTCAGTATATTTAAAAACCCCCAAATGTCGTGGTTTAACCTCAGTTGGC
>NW_008795129.1:5453519-5463298 GCF_000699145.1 Aptenodytes forsteri
CACCCCCTCCCAGCTTCTTGTGCACCTCCAGCCTTCTCAGTCGGTAGAGCATGGGAAGCTGAAAAGTCCTTGACTAGTGTAAGCACTACCTAGCAACAACTGAAACATCGGTGCGTTATCAACTTTGTTCTGGTCCTAAATCCAAAACACAGCACTGTACCAGCTACTAGGAAGGAAATTAACTCTATCCCTGCTGAAACCAAACAAACACAAAAACCCAAACCCAAACCAAAACCAAACCAAACCAAAACGAACCCCCAAACCAAAACCAAAACCCCCCACAGTTTCTCTGAAACTTCAGACAAACCCTCTCAGGATTTTGCACTGCTAATCTACTATCTTCCTGAATAATCATTTGGTCAAGTCATATCCATACAAAAGTTTATGCTGTGAACAGAGAAATGTTTATAAAACTAAACAAATGCCTTAAGATCAAAGAGAAAGTACTTAACAAAAGTTTTTAATATCTTTATTGCCAAATTGACCCTCCTGTGAAATGTTCCCTTTTAGAAAGGGCTGGAATGTTGAGAATTGCCTCAAGCATGAGGTCAGCTTTATCTCACTCTATTGACACACACAGAGTGACAGACGACTGTCAGCATGACCACTGACCACAAAGTACTACTGTATTGTTAGGCCACCCAGCTACACCATTTTAGTAGCCCTTGGGGCACAGTTCTTGCAATATTCCAGGTATGTTCCAGATATTCTTTTGACAAAGTCAACAAATAAAGCTGAAAATTATACAGCATCCTCCTTCTGAAGAATAATATAAAGATTAAAACCAACTTTACCTCAAAGATTCAGATAACGGCGTTAAAGTGCCATCTCCCCGATCTACCACACGGAAGAAATTCAACTGATCTCCTTCTCGATATACTAAGAAGGTAACTTGTTTGTTGGATGGCCCTTTCTCCCAGATCTCATCTCTACTGGGATCCATGTATTCAGCCATTTCCCTGATAGGGTCTTCCACAGGAACTACAAAGAGAAAAAACAGAATAAAACCATATTATTATTATTACTGTTTTGATCACCTTTGAGAGCTCAGCTCAGTTTACAATGGGAATTCCCAACCTAGAAGATATGCTGAGTGTTTTCCAAGTGAAAATTATCAAGGCGATTTCTCCATTTTAATTCCTTATAGATGATCCACATAACCAAGTTTATCATCAGACTGAACCAATGCCCGATTCTTACTAACCAGATTTTAAAAACTCTATGTATAATGACATTACAGTATCATTTTTTCTGCAGGTGAAGAATTGCTGATTTTAAGACTTGATGGTTCTATACAAACAAAGATACTTGTTAAACTAAGGGTAAACAAAATGAAAAGGATGGTGCACTTGGTATGCTAAAGAAGAAAAGATGGAAGAAAATCCCTCCGTTTTTGTTAAGTATTTTTCCAATTAATTTGGAACTGAAGTCTGCGCATCTAAAATGCTTAGCTAAGAAAACCTGTTTACAGTTATAAGATGTTGTATGAAAACCATTATTTTTTAACTGAGTTAACACTTACCTCTTCTAGTGTTAATAGGTCCACCTCGCATAGCCAGAACTAACTTCAGAGTGCAGCCTTCCGAAATGCTGTAAATAACAATAAATAAATTTTTGTATTTGCTTATGCTAACAATAATTTAGAAACATTCATTGCAATTTTATTCTATACTTACTTATAATCATTCAAACAATAGTCATCCTTCAGCTCCGTATTATTCCAAATTAAGTGCTGCTGAGAGACAGGAATACCTAAACAAAACAAACAAACAAACAAAAGAGTATTGGTGGGAGGGCTTTTGGGGAGTTTTGCTTTTGAAGAATGTGGGGGTAACGGAGGAGAGGCGAGAAAGAGGATCACAGGCAAAGAAGAAAGGAAGCAGGACAAGGACAGGCACTTGAGCAGCCTTCAGTCATGATATCCAGCCTCCCAAATAGTTATTAAGAACAAAGTTAAGGTTTTCAGCAGGCTTGTGCTCACACTCGGAGTTCAATCTTTTGGCTCAATAAGGGGTCTGCAGAAGTATTCAGTGGCTTCAGGCTTATTGAATACTTACTCTCTTCCAGTCATCAGATGAGGGAGGTTTTTTTCCCTGTTACCTGTACCTCAGAGCTTTACGTCTACTGACAGAAAAAACAGGATAAAACTTCTAACTACAGAACTGCTAAATAATTTAAGCACAGACTGATATTCTGTATTACTCGCAGTAAAGACAAGGTTGCATTAAGGTAACTGGTGACAGCTCTATTACAGTGGTGACAACTGTTGTTTTTATCACTGCTTATTTTGGAACCTGAAAGTTCACATGTACAATATAGTACCGTAGCAGTTAGTCAAACTTCGTACTACAAACACTTTTATTTTGTTGTGGGTGTTCTTTTAGGCCATCAGAACATTTTATTACTTATATCCAGTAACACTCATTTTCAACTCAAGTTCTGGGACAGATTTGGCTAACTATTTTTTGTTAAAAGGAAGCAAGCATACTGAATATTTATTCCTTATTAAAAATCCGTATTCTACACAACGATTAACTTTGTTTCTTTTTGCCTGCATAGTCAAGTCATTTAGATGCAGATGTAATACGCATTAAAGATAATAAGCATAAGCTGGTAGAACCTGAGGTCTTCACACATTTTTACTAGAATGCTACCACTGTCCAAATTTTGGATAGAGTACAAACCAGGATAGTTATAAAAGGATGAGACATCTCAGATCACCAAAAAAAAAAAAAATTAAGGCTAATAGGAAGATGAATAGTTGTCTCTTTTGCCTTAAAAAAAAAAAATCTTCCCTTCAGCATCAAAAAGTACTGTTGTTCAATTTGTCTAGTGAAATCCAGGTAATTAAGATCTCACTGTGCACTCCTAACAAATTGTAATTAAAATGAAAATCTATAGAGCCCAAGAACTACTTTTTCAAAAAGGTCTAAACACTACTCTTCAGACTAAGAAACAAAAGCTATAAATACATTTTCCAAAAGGTTGGAAAGACAAGTAACCTTATCTTATACTTTTATTCACTGCATGTTCAGATACTTGAAAAGGAGATGCAAGTAGCAACGCTACACAGGAAGACTTCCCAAAATACATCTGGCAAGAGGAGAACACAAAGATCAGAGTCTTCCCGGTAGTTTCCAAAAACATCTCGGCTTCCCAAGGCTTGCAAGAGTGCTTAGCAAGCTGTGGAAAAAGGTCAGTTAAGTTGCCTGTTCCTAGCTGGAAGAAGGGCACAAAGCTACCAACACCCATCACCAGCAAGGAAGAAAAGGGGGCCAGATTCTGGTGAAAGTCCAAGCAGATTCAACTGGCAAGTAGGAGACATGCTAAGTGGACATCCCCATGCAGAAGAGGGAAGTGCACTTTGGAGGACTTTTAGAGAAGACAACAATTTCCTTTTCTCACCACAGCTCACATCTAGATCTTCTCTTTTATGAACGACCAACACAACTTTACTTCACTTGGATGGCATTTAACATGAGTCTTGTATCCTCTGAAGTCCACAAGACATTTATGAGGGGAATATGTTCATATAGTAGACTAACATAATTGCTACTACCCTGCCAGCTATTTAATAACTGGTTATTGGTTACGTTTCAAGTCCGCAGCATAAGCAAAACAAGAACAAGCTGGCAACTGCCAGCGAGTCTACAGTGAAGTCCTTTTCTGTGTTGTTTTGCAGTCTTCTGATTACAAACAGTCATTACTGTCTGCATTTGTTATGGTTTCAGCAGCCTCCAAGGAGCAATTTCCAATTACTTTGATAAACTGAGAGAGTATTTGTTAAAAAGGCTGGCTTGCAGCTGGCAGTGCTGCAGTGAAACGTGTTTTTCTTCATTTAACAGTGACAATGTATTTTTGATGAAATGAACAGATGAAAAGACTATACTCTGCTGTAATGGGAAACAGACAAGTCTATTACTAATTCCCTTTTATGCTGCTTTCTAAGAATTCTATATTTATACACAGAGGAAATGGTATGTGCTTTATAGGTTCAGGTGCAGGAAAATATGCATCAGCTGTCCCTTTTCTGGATTATAATAAGGCTTTCTTGAGGAGACATTTGCACATGAGATCAGCATGCAAAATTGGCAACAATAATGAGAACTGCAAGATACCCATCCACTATCCCCTCTCCCTAAGCAGCATGTTACTGTATCACTGGCCTGCTCTAAATCGGTATCGAGAAGAGAGGAAAGTAGGGCAATAAGCTAAATCTCAACACTCAAATGGAAGTGGACTAGCCAGGCGATGCTACAGGAGGACAGAAGAGTCTGCAGACTGCCTATTGAAATGGCTGCAGATGTGCTGACAATCTGACCTACTAAAATGGGGGGAGGAGAGAAGTAGGTACTCTATCCTGTCTCTGAATCAGCGTATCAGATACACCCTTAAGCTTCACTCCTTTACTCTTTCTTCTGGCATGCTATGTATGCTCACTAGAGAAACTGATGTGGTCAAGTCTGACCCAGAAAAAACCTCCTGTAGATTTCAGAACAAACTTGATTTTATGTTGTAGGTAGAAGGTTACTATGTTCAAAAATACCACAAACATTTCAAAGTCAAAGTTCAAACAGCGTACTTATCTTTCATCCAATATTGAAATTGCTGGAGAGTTTCTTAAACATTTACTTTTTGTTCCTGCTTACAGAGAGGCTGGGCTGACAGTCTTATTTTCCCCCACAAACTAGCTACACTAGGGAAGAGGTGCAAAGGTTCACAGCTTACAGCAGCAGGACCGTTTTCATAACTGTCAAACCCCCCAGCTTTCATCTGCAGGATAGTAAGCTTCGTTAGTGTAAACAGTGGTCAGTACTGACCTACTCTTTATCCTAGCGACTGACAAAGAGGAGACTGTAGCAACAGCGAGTCACCAGTAACCGAATGCAGGCCCACAAAATTTCCTGACCGAGGTGACCTTATTTACACCTTCCAGATGCTGCTCTAACCGTCTGATCTGGGCACAGGCTTGCATTTGCAGAAATATTTTCCCAGCTCAGACAAGGCATAAGCTTAAAAAAAGCTTCATGAACTTCATCAAAGTCTTTGCCAGCACAGTAAACAGGCAAATGACAAAGCAAACAGGAGACATAGAGGAAAAGTAGCAGACAGAAGAAAAGCAAGATTGGTTCTGTTAAAAACTCTTTACACTTGTGTAATCCACTTACTCCAGTCCTGACAGAAGCATAGGTATTTTCTTTAATGCAAGTAGTAATAAGTATCGTTATGACATACTCTGCATTCACAGAATATTGAAAGAAATACAACATCCAGAAGAAGTCTGCTTGATATTCATCCAGTTCCTTTCACTTAAGGTGAAGCTGCTGTACGTAGGCAGCAAAATGACAACAGCAAAAAGACCAAAGCAAAATAACAACTCTCATGATGAACTGAGAGTACACACATGTACAGCAAAAAAATTATTCTTGCATCTGTCATTCGCTGCAACACAAGCACTCCAAATTAAGATGTACTCTGAAAGCTAGTTGTTTTTCCCCTTTACAATAATACAAGAACAAGAGAATACCTAAATTTTCATCTAAAAAGGCAGATGTTTCACATACGCAAATCATAAAATTCAGTTGCAAGCAGTCACTGAGCAAACCATGACTGAGTTGGGTTTTTTTCTCATTTTAAAGCAAGCTACGTAAATGAAGGCCTTAACACTCCATACTGTAGAATGCAAATTAATTCCCACAAGTTAATAATAATAATACCAACACCAAATCCCAAACCCCACCTCCTCCCTTGAGCCGCAATCCTATCTTACTGAGCAAACATGTTTACAGGTATTATCTATGGTTCTTTAACAGATGAAAGAATTAACCACTATAGGAATACTCTATCTGAATGTTCCTTCTATAAAATTCAATATTATAATTGGTGTTTCCAAATGAACAATACTAAACTTTGTCCAGCCCAGCAGCTACCAAGACTTTTGCAATGGAGGAAGTAAGAAGAGATCTTACCAGATTTATTTAAAAAAAAAAAAAAGCTATTTCCTTTTTCAATGAAATCCTGCTATTTTTAAGTACCATTCATGTGTTAAAGCTCAGTCTTTCATGTCACCTTGATACTCAGGTACCATCCTAACCATGTCCATCAACACATGATCCTGCTTTCAAATACAAATAATCATCAACAAGTAAAACCCATGGAGTAGTCAGCACTGCTGGCAACACTATGCTATGCTGCTGGCTGTGTGTATTCTAGCTTTTATGCCACCAGTAGAGACAAAGGGAGCTATTACTTCTCCAGTGTACCATTTTAAAGGGCTCATTCAGTGAATCTGAGACTAGGAGCAATTTATCCTAGGTGGCTCCAAAGGTCAACATTATAACAAATCTAAATTTCTGGATACCAAGTGCTTACTTCGCATGGAATGTATTTGAGGACAAATCCCTGGACCTGATCCAAACACACATCAGATCATCTTTAACTTCAATTTACAAGTAGACTTGCACTGAAATTTCAGATGCATTAGAACCCATTAATAATTTTTTACCCATATTCTTTACTGACTAAACCCAACTGGAAACAGAAAGCTGGAGCTCTGGAGCTCTATCTTAGTAAGGTACCGATGTCTACTACAGCTGTCTAAACAAACCCTTTCCACATTAGATCATTAAAAAGGCACCAAGAATGACAAACAGTATCAGAAGTATACAAAATTCCTAACATGCCATCCACATTATCCTTTCTTATTACAGTGCAGACAGTCTACAGCTATTGATATTCCAGTTGTTGACAAAGATCAGTTCATCTTGATTCAGTTTTATTATTAGCCTCTTACAATTGGAGGCATTGGTGACATTTGAACAAATATGTTAACTTCTCATACGATTCTAGATTTTGTTCTTGGAGATCTCAGGTCTCAGATCATTTTCCCAAAACTTGTCTTTTTGTGTGCTTACATACCATCATCCTCAACACCCAAATGAGTCCACGGAGAAAATACACATACTAGGGACCCTATATAGTCTCCCAGCAGTGCAGGAGGCATTCTCCAGCCAGAAGTGCAGCTTAAATTAAAGTAGTTCACACCCCACGAGTTTCACTTTTTGTTACTGTATCGTGTCATAACAGCAGCAGAAACAGGAACAGATGTAAGCTTTTTGCTTCCCATGCTAAATCACAACAGCAAAATTACTTTAGGATTTTCACTCCACCTGGGTGATTCATTGCTTGAACTTGTGCGCTATAATAGGAACTTTGCCACTGAAAAGTTATTATTTTTTTACATGCAATAGCAACCCCAAATGCAACATAAAATTAATTTGTCATTGTGTGTCCATCCCCTTCATACATAGCTGATCAATCTGTTTTCACTCTGCATCCCATAAATCATATTAATCAGGACATTACAGATATTTTAACTCTGTTCTGGAGTATCAAGGTATTTCAACTGACTTCCAACAATTCAATGATAATAATTAAGTCTATACAGCAGGCACCTCGGCCATTAATTACCTTATCATTCTATGAACTACAACATGTGAACAAAATTCTGCATAAGCAATATTATAACTTTATTACTGAGCTGTTCTTCTAATAAGAAATTATGATACTTTTGTAAGCTAGGCACACTCAGCCTACAATAATAAGCTGTAGGTATAATTCAATATATCTATTCGCAACCTCCTGTTTTGGACTACAAGAAATTCAAATTCCTCTTCCACACATCTCCCACTGGTCTCTTAGTGCATCCTTAAAACTCACTCCTTCATCTATACTGTCCAGATAGCCCGCCTTCTCCTGTACTCTATTGCCTATGCTCCCTTTTAATTCACTCTTAGTTAGCATTCTATCATATATCTGCTTGCATCTCTCCTACGCCTATATTCAATCATGAAGAAAAAACCTTTCCTTTTCTTGTTTTACCTCTAGCCTCCAGGAGCATCTCAACACGTTCTCTGACTTGTGATTAATTATGGCCCCATCCACAGGAAGCAAAAGCATAACCACGTAGCTGCACTAATGTAGCTACACTGATGTAAACCCTAGTTATCTGCATGGTGGAGCTTCTACTAAGTGACCTTACTAGCAAAAAGTCACCCCTATTGTTGCAATGCTTCTGTGTTTTAAAGACTTGTGCCAGCTACTTTTTCTTACGTCCATTAGCGCAGATTTCTTTAAGAGGAGGAGAGTACCTTAGATTCAAGTCCAAAGCATCATATTACATCTCCCACAGGGTCGGTTCCACACAGACAGAAGCATGAAAAACATGTACAGGTACACTGGGGAAAGACAGGATCCCTTTTCTTAAAATTTGCAACTCCAGTACTCTCAGTTTGTGCAGCTACACAGTTCTTTTAACTCCTCCAAAGCGAGAAAGAAGATGCAATGCTGCAAAGTAGCTAAAGTATGTATATATACGTATTTCAAATCACATTCTTTCACACAGGATCATTCTCATCGTAGAGCGAAAGGGGTGAGAGAGGACTAACCTACATCTTTTCTCCTTCCATGAGGACCAGGACTGGCCTCATAACTCAAAGGAGGTTTTCACTTTGCAAGACATACCAAGTTCATCACTTTTAAGACAAAGTATTGCTCAGCCAGACCTCTACTAGCAAAAGATCACTCACCTAAACAAAATACGAATCAGTAACTTCAAGCTGTCTTTGGGGTTTGCCTGCACTGCAGTTGCTCTTGTGACTGCAGTATCATAAACCATAAACTGCCTAACCTAAGCAGCAACAGCCATAGCACCTAGTTTAAAGTATGCTCAGACAGTTGCAATATAGACATACTGCCAGACTCAAGCTTCTAACCTTGCTAGTTAACAAACAACTTATGTCAGAGAATCCTTTCAACACCAAAAATACTATATCCCATATAATATCAAAACAATTAATGATTTACCATAGATTTTTAAAATTTATTTTAATAATGATATAAAAAAAAGAGCAAAAATACCAATTCCAGTGAAGCCTAAGCTATGAACTGACAGGAAAAGGAAAGAACAGAAAAACAACCCAATTCCAACTGAACCTAAGCCATAAACTGCGCGCCTAGCTTATACATATTACTGAACAAGTCATTTAAATTAACTGGTTTGATTTTAGCAATTATAATTTGTAAGACAAGACTTCCTCTAAAGCAATAAAGCTTACACTGAAATAAGAGAGAACAGTACCTTCCAGTCTTTGAATTTTAGCTTTCACAGAAATAACTGTTTCAAAGGGGGAAACGCGCAGTTCAAAGCATGTTCCTGTGAGCGTTTCAATGAAGAGCTCCATGGTTTCATAAAAAGGAAGCTTGTAGTGAAACGGTCCCATATTATCTTCATTGAAAAAAGGAGGCTCTTTCTTGTTGGCCATTACAAAGGATTTACAGCTTCTTTGTAAGAAGATCTGTCAGGAAACTACATTCCATTTCTAGCCAAGTCAGCTTTGAGGACAGGTGTGGTGCATTGCTGTTCATGTTTGGGATTTTTCACCTATAAAGCAAACAAGCATAGTTCTAACAAGATCTGAACATAGCTGTTAGAAAGAGTTTCAATTTATTCTTGATGAACAATAAAATAGCTATTAAGAAGCAGTAAAATAGTATCTAGGTCGTGCAACAGATAACCGCAAATTATATTAGTGACACCGTAGTTTTGGGACTCTGGTTTCAGTCAGCATTCGAGGTCCTATCTACTACCTTTTTGTTTTGTTTTCACGAGCGACATGACAACCCGACCCGCGATATTAACGCCCAAAGCCTCCCGACGAGGGCTGAGCCCTCAGCGGGGTCAGAGCTGGAAAAAAAAAACTCTAGAAAGACAAAGAAAC
>NW_008795129.1:5464299-5477905 GCF_000699145.1 Aptenodytes forsteri
CCCCCCCGCCGTAGCACTGCGTGCGCACCGTTGGTCTTTCCACAGGGAAGACGTGCAAAAACATCATTTATACCTCAAACTCGACCCGAGAGGCGCCGACGGATTGCTAATGCATGCTAGCGCAGCACCAGGCCCCATCAGAGCGCAAGAGGGATGGCTCCGTGCTGCCCCATCAGAGCGCAAGAGGGATGGCTCCCAGTCTGCGCAGGCCTCCCCCCTCTCCCCACCCGGGACAGCCCCAGCCACGGGCAGGGAGACGAGCACTGCTCAAGGTCTTTAGCACTTCAAGGTAAAGCGGGCAGGCCGGCCTCCAGGAGCAGTGCTTCCCTCAGACGATCACAGTCTTCCAGCAAGGTACTGGAGAAAACAAGCTTAGCTTATTAGGAGGTGCTAATTACATTAACCACTTTACTTTCCATTTAGGTTTTAAATTACATAAGACCTACCCTGACTGTAGCTGTTAGGTTTCAGGCACAGTTAAAACACTCAGAACAAATACTGTGGTTTTTTACATGCACATAGCAGGTACGGGAGCCCTCAGACAAAAGAACACTGAGCAAGTCCTGCATGCTGTAACACTGAGTTTCCAGCCCTGCCCTTCCCAGAAAATACAGCCATGGTTTATGAAATTTGCAAGCCAATTTTACACACCAAGCCAAAACTCAGTTAAAGCCTCCGCTTAGACCATGCCCTCCCAAACGTGAAGTGCCTAGACCAGGATTTGCAGTCTGCTATGGGGAGTTAATTGAGGACCACACATTTTAATAGGGGGAACAGAATCTCCCTGTGCCAGTTTAGAAAGACTGGGGAGGAGGAAAGGTTTTGATCTATGTCATGGTGCAATTTTCAATGAAGAGCTTTTCTCTACTGAGCTTTCACGTTAAAGTTTAAGAAACACTGTAAGGCAGGAGCTTTTTTTCCTTCTACTCCAACAGCTTTTGGCCCCCAGGGTTCTTGGCTTGTGAACAGCACTTTTTGCAATGCTAATAGAAGTTATTAATGTGAAGGGCCATGAAGAAAGGAGGATGCAGAAGGGAAATAGAAGAATTCACCATCTTTTTCCTCTCGCCCCCAGTATGTCTTTGAAGTCCTTCTTAGCACAGAAGAAAGGAGTAAAGAAGCAGTCCAAATCATGTATGAGGCATATGCAGCAGATGTAATGCCTATAAATAAAGTGCAAGTGCTCTCACTGTAGACACCCATTTGCAAATAGCTCCCACATTCTTTTCCAAGCTGCTACTCCCAACTTACCCCCCACTTAACATGAATCATTGCCAGGCCCACCTATGGCGCAAATCAATACACAATGTTTCTCCCTTATCCCTTCCAACCTTCCCTTCTGCTTTACCCTCATTAGTGCTAGATGCTTCGGCTGTAGTATTTACTGTGCCTGATAAAGTAAGTCCAACTTGAGAAACAAGAGACTGAAGCAGATGTCTCAGAACAAGGGCTTCAGTGAAAGTCGGAATTGCTCTCAAAGTAAGTCCTCTGGGCACATGCTTTAAATTCAAAGAGAGCAGAACAGTCTTATGAGTTGAAGCTAAAGTAGTACATCACTATCATAAAAACAGCGCATTAGTTTTAAAGTCAGAATTGCAGGCAGTCACTGGTAAAGTAAGAGAAACATTTGATCCTTCTGCATTTATGCATTTGCTCTGCTTGTATGCATGCAAGAGAGCAAGTGTCTACCATTGGGCATCAAGTATGGTTAATGGCATCAGTTCCAGAAGGGCAATCTAGAAAATACAGGAAGCAAGAAGGTTAAGCCAAATGCATTGGACAGTTAAAGGGATTCCACAAAATAGTGACCTCCTGTAAACAGCCTACAGTGTGTCACGGACGAGAAAGGAAAGCAGACAGCAAGCCTTTGGGCACAAGCGAGTCTCTGCACTAAGGTACGCACATACGTTTGTTAACCTGGAAGTGACCAAGCATGCTCAGTACCAACGGGCTTCTTGGAAAGTGTTATTTGCAAAACTTTGGCAAATCCAGGCAGGTGAAAAAAAACTCATTTAGTGGCTTACAACTTGAACAGAAGACAATGTTAGGTTTCTGTTGTTTTCATGGAGCACTAGGTGCTCATCTGTAATGCACTCTTTCTGGCAGAGAAGTTTTAACCATTGTTATTTTTATAGACCACATTAGCTGCCAATATGAAATACCTTATCTCTATCTGGTGTCAAGTCCCGCACTAAGATTTGTTAACTGCTCGATTACATAAGAGAAGCTGTACCTGACGACAGAACCCAGCCTTACCCCAACATTGGCTCAGTAGATTGGCAGCTGACCCAGACAAGGCATGGTAGTGGTTTTGGTTGTTTTCAAGTCATGATGCAGATGTCCTTAGCAAGCGGACAGAGGACCGCAAGTAAAGAGGAAAGTAAGACATACAGACAGATCTGGTTTAACAGACTCCAGTTACTATTTATCAATTATTTTCTCTATAGATCTGTTCAATAAAACAAACTATACTTTGCATAATAGATTACTTCATTGCAGGTATTGCACAGGCTATATTCATCTGGGCACTATGGAAACAAGATAGCAGGAGGTTACTGTCTTTTTTTTTTTTTAAATATATCATTTAGCACAATTAGACCCAGCACAAGAGAATACTAACCATTTAAAATGGGTAATCTCATTTAAATATCCACAGCCATCTCATTTCAGCTCTACTGATTAGAGAATCCAGAGCATTAGTACTGGACAGGGCATAAGGAAGGCTTCCTCTCTGCAACACGCTCCCCTTGGCTACTGGCCTCCAAAGGCATTCAGCGGGTCATCAAATGTGCTCAGTGTCTTGCTTTCAGATTTTGCTTCTGAAGCTGCTTGGGCAGATCTGCTTTTGGGAGTGGGTATCTTGACTTGACTGCTAGAGAAGATATCATCTAAAGGGGGGGGAAAAAAAAAAGCCACAGATAGATTTTAATGTGAAGTGACCGCCAAACAGAAGTAACATGTACATAAGAGTCTCCAGCACACAGCAGTGACTGCCAAGGACATTCTGTGATAAACAAATGCTTTCCTGCTGCTTGCGATTCTAGATGCATTTATAAGGACATACGTGGGAGCTGTTAGCTGTAAGTCAAATTAAGAATATTTTTTCTTCTCACTAGAGCAGAATAATACTTGTATTTTATAACATGTTCAAGCTCTCATAAGCATTTGAGAAGTACTAATAAATCAAACCTCCACAATGAATTCCATCTTGCAAGTGCCAGATAACATCCCTCTTATCTAGAACATTAGTGTCTGAGGAACCTGAGAGATCCAAGAGCTGTGAGACTGTTGCCAAAGAAAATCAGAAGAGGAAAAGATGGTACTTGCTAGTGACTACTGTTGCGATATCCAGGAGCCATACAAGAGTCTTTAATCTACAGCACAGTAAGAACACAGCATAAATCACTTGAGAACAGAGCACAGTTAAGATGCAAGGAGGCAGACAGCTACAGCTACCATCCTGCTGAATATTCAAAAAGTCTGTCTACAGTCCTGAATCAACATCTCCCACCACCTTTTCCTCAATACAAGCATTTCTGTTACAAATAACTAGGACCACGAAATGGAAAAATATCACGTTGCTATTAAGACAGAGCTCTCTCCTGAAGGATAGCAACAGATAGAAATGAAACCCTCCAACCTGGATACCCTGTGTCAGCTGCAGAGCTCACAGACCTGCAGTTCGTGCTGTGGCTAGTGCTGCTCGTAGGACTGTGCTCATGGAAAGAGATGGAGCTGCTACCATACACATGCTGAAGTGTTGCCCTGGGCACACACAACAGTGGATCTCTTCCTATACACGAAGGTTTTAAGTTTAGGATACTCAGATTAGGCAGTTGGACTATGAGGGGGTAAAAAAAATTTACAAGACTGAGATATGTGGATCACTAGTGATTCACAAGGTCAGTATAAGTAGCACATAACTGGTCTTGAATCCCTATTAAGAAAACACAGGTCTTATACAGAGGTTAATAGCCATTTACTGGTCCAGAGTATAAAAACTAGTATTTCAACCTTCAGCATGTATCCTAACCTTAAGCAGAGGCCAAGCACGGAGTGGCCTATCACAACATGCTTGCCTTTCTCTTCTCACTACTTCTTCCACTCCAGCATGTGTCTGCTACTGTGCTGATCATAGGCATTACACGGGAATAATCCAGGACAGCATTTCAGCACAAGAACATTTTAGAAAGGCGGTAAAACAGAGTAATCCCCTACTGGCATCATTCCAAAGCAAGAAGCTATCACATGGATTAGCTTCACAGCAGAGGGCAAGTACAGTGAGTGCCATCAGCAGTAGAGGTATCACTCCCATTTTATGACAAGGCTTAAAGGAGTAGGAAAGTTTTGGCCATGGAAAACAGTATTTGTCAATGCACAAGAAAGCTCAGTCACCAACTGGCAGACTCTGAGACAGGCAGAGGTGACATCAAGATGTTTGTGTCATCAGCCATAAGGTCACTGAGGAGGCTAGAAGGATAAAGACCTGCGAAAGAGTTTTTCTTAATACTGCCACCACAAGCCTAACACAAATGTAGTGACTAGAAGCTATGGCAGGACAAAGAAGGAAAGCAGCTTGCAGCCTCCACCCCCTCAAACTGCACCCACTTACTGTTTTATTTGCAGCACAAAGCATCTCCGAAGGCAACAATACACAGCCCTGACAACGTGCTACCATGATCACTTAAGCCAACCCTTAACCTGAGGCATAGGCAAGTGCCAGTTCTACCACTCTACTGCCAGCAGGGCATCCCCACCTTCAGGCATCCTCCCTATTCTCCTGTCCGTTTTCTGGAGCTCCATAGCTTTGGGCACAAAGTAGCTGCATACCTATGGCTGCACCACAAAACAGCCAACACTCTAGAGGAAGATGAAGTCTATCAGATACAGGGTGCTGTAGATGCTATAGATATCGAGATCAGATGTGACATCAAACAACAAGCTCTAGCACCAGAGTAGTTGTCAAAAGTGGAAGTGCAAACGACAGGTTCTGTTGTGGCTAATTTTCCAAGATACTTTCAAGTGGCACTCTACAACTGTTTTTTTCAACATGAGGCTCAGATTTTTGTGCTGAAGTATTTGGAAGGGGTAGCTGTTTGGGAAATTCTTTCATTTGCTATTAGGCTACATGAAAAAAATGTAAATAATTAAAAGAAGATATTTTAATCATTCAATACATATTTGAAATACCTTGCCTGTAAACATTTAAGTCTTATTTTTTATATAAATTGGGAAGGTTTTGAAATCTCAAGATGTTCATTCTCTGGCAAGTTTTCTAACACATTTACAGACTTCAGCCAGGTCATTCCATCAGGCTGGAATGCTTAACAGCAGTCCAAGCAAAACAGTGGTAAGTCAGATTCAATTTGAATAGGTTAGAAAGAATGAAGACTGACAAGAACCAAAGCTAGAGGACAAGGGAATTTTTTTGTCTTAGAGGAAAAGAAATACATGTAATCACAAAGAAGAGCTATAAACACGAAGAGCCTGAGAACAGACAGACATAGTCAGGGATCAAATTACTTTTGATACCTCCACTGACGGAGAACAAGAAAGAAGCATGCTTTGTGTCATTTCATATTACTGTATGCTGCTTTTTCAACAAATTATACAGGGCACACTTTTGCTCTCAGGTGTAGTATTTGTAAATTGTTCTAGGTATACATGGATGTAAACAAAATCTTATGGACTCCAAGGTAGTCAACACACTAGTGAAGGTGGGGTGGGAAGAGATGCTAATTTCTTCATATCAGTGATTCATCTGAAAGTACAATACAAAAAGCTGTGCAAATTGGAACAGAGAATGCATCTCAGAGCCATAACAACATGAGATTAGTCTCTTACTCCAGACAAGAGAAATTTTCTAATTCCCACAGGTGAGAAAATCCCTACAGGAATTAACTATTCCTTCTCTCAGAAGAATTTTATACATTCTCCTAAACCATTTAAGTTCTGTGCTAGTTCTACAAATCTAGGAAGTTCTCATCCAACGTTAAAATCCAAAGGTGACCAGAGTTTTCACAGCAGTTGAAAATTTAAAAGAAAGCAAAAGGTTCTAAAACATCTCCAATGAATGCAACTCAGGACAATATTATGAGATTAGCAGCAAGACACTAGACACTTACCCATATCATCATCAAATATGGATTTTTGTTCCACCTTTTTCTTGGTCTTCTTTTCTTTTGGTTTTACAGTAAGATCCGCAAAAATATCAATGTTATCGTCAAACAGGTTAGTCTCTGGTATTTTCTCTTTTGCTTTGTTCATTGGTTTAATTGCCTCAGTAGCAAATATATCATCCTTGGAGCAAAGCATAGAGAGATCATCAATACACAACACACTTCAAGAGAATAGTCAAATTATCTGTACACAGCAGCCAAGATGTTTAGAAGACTGACAGCCTTGGGCTTCTCAAACCCAAGAAGTTTGAGTCCCTTCTCCCCACGGAGGACTCGGCAGAAGTGCCTTAGTGTGGGATTGTGCACAGGTCAAGTACAGCACACAGAGGCTTGTATCAGCTGCTCAGCCTGCCAACTTTATTCCTTTTTTAAAAGAGTTATTTGAGCCGCTGTGCGTTGAATAGACAGCTAAAGATAAGAACCAAATGCTTTATTACTCTGAAAAGGGTCATAATCATAGGTATGTTGTCACAGCACATTCAGTGACATGCCCGCTCTGTGTTAAGGCTCCACCTTTTAATCCACTCTTGCTAATAAGGGGGTGAACATCCAAAGAAAGGGTTTCTATTGCCCAGTAGCAGAGCATGATTGACAGTTTACTTCACTACCGATCCTGTACACCCCATCCTACTCAGCAGCATCCATTAAGCTTGTGTCTAAATAGAGGGGTCTGCATAAAGCCGGGGGATCAAAAAGGCCAAGGTAGCAGGCTCAATTATTACCTCAAAGATATCTTGGGCAGTAGGGTCAACAGCTTGCCGGACAGCAGATTTCAACTCCTTTTTTCCAGTTTTCTGACAGGTGAAGAGAGAGTCTTCCTCTTCCTCCAAGAAAGGTATAGGGCTGCTTTTTGTTGAAGATTTTTGCTGTACAGGCTGGAAGAGATCATTGCTGTCTTGATCACCCAGAACAGACAGATCAGGCTTCTTCTCCCTGCCCTTGATGGGTTTGTTAGCCGCACTGTCTGGCATTCCCTCCTTTAACTTTGATTGTGCAGCTGGTCTGGATGTTGAGCTGCTTGCAAAAAGGTCTTCTGATTCAAACAGATCATCCCCTTGGTCTGTGGATTCTGGAGGAAGGAGTTTGTTTGTCCCAGCAGACAAAACATTGCCGTGAGCTGGTAGTGACAAGCCAGAGAGGAAGCCGTTTTCCTTGGACTCTGCTTCAATAGCAAGAGGCTCCTTTATGTTCACTGTTGCTGACGTCTGTTTTGGTAGAGAGAATTGTGATTCTTTAGCACTGTCCACCTCCTCACTCTCTTCAGACTCTTGGGCAGCTAGACGGCGGGCCATTCTGCTAGGTGGTCTTCGTTTTCCTGTAACCTTGATCCTGGTCTGCAAGAAAGGAGTAAAAGCAGAGCAGGGTTATATAGAAGGAAAAAACCCCACACTTCACAGAAGACAGGTTAGGATTCCTGTTATGTTTCCTTGTAGCACTTTGTCCGCCTTCACATCACTGCAATTAACATGCATTATCCATGTCATACTAGCACACTGAAACTGAATTAACTACAAGTTCTGCTCACAGCTCTGTTTTAAGTAACTTAAACAGCTACATGTACATTTAAACAAATGCTCAGTTGAAAATCTTGAGCAAGGAATGCTGAGCAGACGCTGATTTAGGTTGTTTAGGAGAAGCAGCAGGAACCATGCATCATCCATTCTCCCCATTTTTCAGAAAGGGTAAAGATGGACAAGTGGGACATTCAAGCTTGGCATAGTTTGCAGCAAGGTTCAGAAAAATAACCCAGGACTTTTGATTTGTTGCCCTCTGGTCATTCCACAGCAGGTGGAATTGGGGTACAAAAGCAACAGCACTCGCAAGTAGAGTCACAACGCAGGTCAGCAAGCCACTCTAGCCCCTCGGCTTTAGGTAATACCTTAGTCAGTCTGACAGCTTGCTAATCCATAGGCTTCTGTGGTGCAGTTAGTCTGTACAAGTCATGACTAATTATATTTTCCATTTAATTTCATTTTATGCATAGCCTGCTGCAGTTCATTCCTCTGCTGCTTTTAAAAAAGCCCCCCTGCAAGTTTCCATTATAGCCGCTACCATATCCCACATGGACAGGAGCATTCACACAGGTAGGAAACAGATCAGTACAACATCCTCTTCCCTTTTGTTAATTGCTGTGTTGGAGTAGAAGGACAATCTGGATGGATATGCTATAACACAGCTTAAAGAAGCCATGTGCTTTTGTCAGAATCATTGTAGAAGCATATCTGCCTTCAGAGCGTGGGGTTGTATTTATCAGAGCATGGCTGAAAAAACAGGAAAATCATGATGGAAGGGTGATGCGCTTGAAATAAACTGATTCCTGCTCCATGCACTGTTCTTTGAAAGGACAGACAGAATGCTGGGTAGGTTGCTTTGTTCCAGCCTTTAGAAAAAAGTGCATTTGGCTGCATATATTTACAACTTAAACTCAAACTTGAAAGGTTCAAGAAGCAATGACATGCCAAAATTAAAACATGTAACCTGAGCCACAAAAAACATTCACTGTATAGTTACTGAGATGCTTCTTCTCAGATTATGTCTGTAAACAAACATACATCATTGCTATGCTAAAGTGAACATTCCAGGTTGACCATATGCAGCTAAAGGAGCTCTATTCTTTTGCAAGCCTATCTATTTAAAAGTATCATGATAAAGGGTTTTTGTCTCTTGTGCAGGACATGCTGCTATTGGAAACAACTATGCCCACATGGTAATGCATTAGTCTGATGTACAAGCTTTAAACCCATTTGACACTAAGGGGTCATGCCAGCCACTGTGGTGACAGCTGCTGCATCTTCCCAAGTCATCTCTGCCGCTCATCTAGTAATGAACAGCCTCAGCAGCATTAAGCAAAGAAAGAATCAAAGTTAAGATCCTAAGTTATCTTATTCAGATTGCTGCTCTCAGAAAACCCAAGAGATTTATAAAATCATAAGCACCTAGACCAAATCTTAACTACGTGGTTCAAGCTTTTTTTTTTTTTTTTTTTAAATAGCCACTAAATCTTACACTAGAATGTGTCTTTTGCAGTCCATAAAGTAAAAGGTATGAATAAAAAACAAGTGAGTCAGGAGGCAGAGATCTGGCATGTCAAAAGCTGTAACACTTTTTTTGTTTTGGTTTTGTATGGGTTTTTTCTTTAAAAACAAAGTTTTTATTTGAAAAAGAATTGGGAGTGACAGTTCAGGAAAACATGACATTTTTATCCACAGAGGAGGTAAAGGTCAACCTACAGCAGTGATGTGTTCCTAATATCTTGCCACAGCAGCTGTCCATAACGTATTTTATAGTTAGCCTGGAGAGATGCCTTTTTTATGGTTTTCAGGTTGGCGTCTCCTGGGACAGGACAAGATGTTATGCTAAAATACCTTTAACCTATAGGGAAAACCACTGTATTTGGGGAACATACACATGTACCTTAAAAAGGCACAGAATTAGGCATATGCATAAGTCCCTTACAGAGCTAAGAATGTGGTAGGCTTGACTTTCTCTTCAGCGGTCCACAGAAGTGAGAGGGGGATTAGATTTCCACACATCCATTTAGATTCAGATAGACCATACTGTTAGCAGAACTTGCATACTGAACCACAAATTCCTGCACGAGGACAGACTGCATTTTTAATCCCTCCTTCTATCCTCCTAAATACCAAGGTTACCTTATTGGCGCTGTGCAAGGTATCCGCTTGCATAGGCTGATCAAAGCTTACACCTAGTTCTTCATTGTTTCCTGCAGCAGAGAAGGCTTCGCTGTTCTGTAAATCCTTGGGCTCATGCAATGGAGTGTCCAGAACTGGTAAGGGGGACTTTACATTGGAGACCTTAGGCATTGCACCAGGTAATAAGGCTGCAGGGTTAATAGCTAAGTTAGCCTACAAAACAGAGAAAACAAAAACATACACACAAAAAGAGATCATGTTAATACTGCTCAAGAGCAAGCATGGCTCCAGAGAAGCAGCAAGAACTAGCGTATGTAGGCATTCAAGTTCTACTTCTACAAGTGCCTGGCCTTTCTCACACCTACGCACTTCTGTGTCTCCCACGTCCTCTGTCTCACTAAGCCTGTGGAGTGCTCAACGCTATTATCCTGTATGAGAGCTTCAGGAACAGCATAGCCACATTATGTCAGACGAAATACCTATGTAGCTCAGTATCCTGTCTGAGGACAACAATGGTTCTGACGTTAAGAGTGATGCTGTGATATAGACAGTTATTAGTCATCTCATGTCAGAAGAGGGACATAACCAAACCCCCAAAACCCTAAGAGTCTCTGAACATACCCCTAGGAGCCTCTGAACATACTTTAAATAGTGCTGAGAAGAATAGCAGGTCAAAGAGGAGCCCACCCCCTGCCCCCCAAATAGAGTAAATAGTGCTGCTCAGAGTCAGGTCTGAAATGGGAGGGGGAAATAATATTAAACATGCAACACAGAAAAAGTAATAGAAAATACTCCATCTGAAAAATTGCAAGAGTAAGGTAAGGAAGTAAAAAGATTTTGTTTCAGGAAGAGCCATCAGTGAGGCAAGAAAGATTTTTTTTTTTCTTTGAAAGTCAAAATGCCAGTAAAGTTAATTACTTGTAGCTTTCCAATCCGAGATGAGGGCTCTTTGGTTTTAATGGGAACAGGACCTGTAGATTTCTGCACAAAATTACATTGGATTAAACAAGTGGACAAGTTTTTATCAACCAGACCATAGTTTGCATTTTAATACATCTATAGAAAGCAGCTCATTGCTTACAAACTTCTTCTGAAGATACCTTGTTATCGTCACATTCTACCACCAGAGCTACAGTCACTCAATTTTCAGCTTCAGTTCCCCACATGCCATAGCCTCATCTTCATTATCACATTTCATTCCACCCTCCTTCTACCTAATATTATACTTTGCCATAGTAACTCAACAACTTCCATCTTCTTCAGGTGGACACACCACTAGTCAAATCAGACTGTGACAGCTACCCTCCCTCCTTGCTTATTCCCTCCCCTAAGACCCTCCGATGCCATGTTGCCAGACCATGATATAACTAACTTTTCTCTTTGTGACTGGCTATAATAGGGCCACAGACTTCAATGAAGCCCACGCTCGCTTCTGTAGCCAAGAGGGTTACAAAATTGTACCTCTCAGTCTGCAAGGAAAACAGCTTCAGAGAAGCGAGTGCTCCTCTATAGAAAGCAGGCCATCAGTGCCAGAAATAAGGCTAGGCTAAAAGAGCAAGAGCAGCTGTCTGGTCTGAAGACTTGGGTCAATTCTAGGACTCAGGGATGAACCACATCGGCTGAGGTGCTCTTCCCAGGCCTTGCTCTCTACAAGTTTGTAGTCTACCATGGTTCTGTGAGCTAGGCTGTACTACTGTTGGTGTGACTGGGCAGTCAGAGCTCCTTCAGCCAGGTTGAAGTAACTGAGGTTTTGCAAGGGTTAGGACACTGGTTTGGAGGTCTTGATAGCATGACAGAGGAATCCCAGCGTCCGAGGAGATCGTTCTCCACTTAAATGCATGTGGTGTTCAGCTGAACCTCAGACAGGCTGAGATCATTCCTATACCCGGCTGTCAGTAGCTACAAAAAAGGGAAGACGAGCGTGATTCTACACTTCAAGGAACACTTCACCATAAGGGAAGACAGGCTAATTACTAGCCTTACAGACTTGCTCTGCATTCCTCAGCCCAGGGGAGAAAAAACAACACCCCCCCCCAGTGAAAAGCCTCCTACAGATGGAAATCCAACAAGTAGCTCTGCTGAGGCACAAGCCCGAATTCAGATCCAGACTGCCTCTCCCAGAGACCCCTGGTTGTGCAAGATTAAGGACAGGAGTAGGAGTCTTGTTTGCTCATCATAAAGTCTCTAAGATAAGATTCTCAACAGGCACAGATTTGTGCTGCATGCCCTGATCTCCTTTCTGAGAAAGCCCACCTATACTTTAAAGATCACATTCACTCCAACAGACACTGGCACTTCAGAGAAGAATGAACAACAACCCATTTTCAGTCCAACTGGACCTGAGGTGTAGGTCTTCACTGCCTTGTACTTTGCCTGTATAAGTGTGTGGGAAATGAATAAAACACTATCAATAGCATTTAAACTTCTTGCTAGTAACAGTGCACCCGCTGATAAGTGGAGACAAGTTTGGCCACGCGTTGCCGCTTTGCAGCCAGTGAATCCAGGCATTAGTTTTGATCTTTTCACGAGACTTATTTAAAACAAAACAATACATCTCCTTTTTCTTTGCATGCTGTTCAAGGCAAAAGATTTAGGTACTTGCCTCTGTAGTTACTGCCTTCAGAGCTTCATCTTGTTTAGCATTTAAAGCATTTTCTAGAAGGTTACTGCTCTCCAAGGAAGGGCCAGTACTGGCCTTAAGTGTTTTCTCCTCAGCTATTTTCTGAAAGCATTAAGAGCACAAGTCAACATGAATCGGGTAAAAAGCATGGTCTGCAGATTAAAAAAAAAAAAACAAAAAACAAGCAAAGTTTTTTAAAATCTTGCTTCTATCTGAAAAGAAAACTAGCCACATCTTTTGACTCCGCAGTGCATCATAGGCATTGCCTTTTGGGTCTGCAATGACAAGGGCCTTCCACTCCTCCATTCCTTTAGCCTACCTCAGCCTTTGCTGTCTATGCTAACGATAAATAATGAGAGTTTCAATAACCTTCCAAATGCATACATATTTCCTCATGCACAGGACAGCAGGGAAAATAAAAGCACAAAGCTAGCTAAGGAACGCTGCTATTTTTATATTTTCAAGCAAACAGGCTCCATATATAGCTGCCAAGTGCTAATTACTTAAGACCATCTCTTCCACAGTCCTCAAAGAAACTGTTTCTAGGAACTACTGCCAGTTTTCTAGCCTAACTTCCAGCTATAGACATGAAAATAGACTAAAGTAAAAGTTGGCTTCAATTTAACTAAGCTAAATACATTTAGAGTAGCAGTTTAGAATGCATGTTAGGACTTTGACCTCAGACCACCTATAATGCAGTCTAGTTCAATACTGCAGCTGCTCACCCTCTGAAAACAATCCAGTGATCACAAGGATTTTAATACCACATTCATTACCTTAAATCAAACCAACCTGCAGAGACATTAATTACATAAGTCAGAGCAAGGCTCATCAGTCATTGCATGAACTACAGGGAAGTAATATTAGCAAGTTAAACAATTGTCCTGGTTTCAGCAGGGATAGAGTTAATTTCCTTCCTAGCAGCTGGTACAGTGCTGTGTTTTGGATTTAGGATGAGAATAAAGTTGATAACGCACCGATGTTTTAGTTGTTGCTAGGTAGTGCTGACACCAGTCAAGGACTTTTCAGCTTCCCATGCTCTACCGACTGAGAAGGCTGCAGGTGCACAGGGGGCTGGGAGGGGGCACAGCCAAACTGGCCAAAGGGACATTCCATACCATGGGACATCATGCTCAGTACATAAACTGGGGGAA
>NW_008795129.1:5480130-5506327 GCF_000699145.1 Aptenodytes forsteri
CTGCTCGGGGACTGGCTGGGCATCGGTCGGCGGGTGGTGAGCAATTGTACTGTGCATCACTTGCTTTTTGCATTTTTATTATTATCATATTATCATTATTATCATTTTATCTCAATTATTAAACTGTTTTTTGTCTCAGCCCACGAGTTTTTCTCACTTGTGCTCTTCCAATTCTCTCCCCATCCCACCAGAGGGAGAGGGGGAGTGAGCGAGCGGCTGGGTGGTGCTCAGTTGCCGACTGACTGAGGTTAAACCACGACAACAATAAAACAATTAAACAATACAAACTCTACTACTCTGATTTCTGCTCAGGTGTGTTCTCTTACACCTAAGCCAGTCCCAGTGGTACACAAAAAGAAAAAGAATCCAATCCTGTCATCCCAGCCTTGGGAAACCTAATGCATCTGTTTGTTCCCTATGTCTCCAGGGTCACAATGGCCATTTCTATTCTCTCAAAAAGATTTGAGAAGTCACTTCACTTCTTGTGGGAATACATATGGAAAAAATCCCTTCCGTACACTTCTTTCCAACGTCTTTTATATAAGCCATTTACAGCAGAGGAAGATACCGGAAGATTTGTTTTAGCGGTACTGAAGAGATCATCCTCATCGTCATCCCCAAAAAGCCCTCCTCCAGATGATGGCTTCAGGATACGGTTTGCAGACTAAAGAGACAAAGGATAAAGAAAAGATATGTCACCGATCAAAAGCGCATCTCCTTCAGCCCATGATGCCTGAACTGATATCAGCACTTGGCCCTCCCTGGAAATCAGTGACTTCTAAGCAGTGTTCAGACAAGAAACACCGGTAAGCTGCACACTTCAAAGGCTGTTTTTAAATAGCAGGTTCAGAGGAGGACTTTGGACTCACCATCGACTTCTTGGGGCTGGCAAAGAGGTCGACATCTGGATCATTGTCCTTCTGAAGTTTGTGACTGAAGAGGAGCTCTTCGTCTTGAAAGACTCCGGTGCTTTTTGGCCGAGTACTTTTCTCAGAAGCCTGGAAGAAGAGAAAGGTCCACACAGTGAGAAACTCCCTCCTTAAGGAGGTTATTTGCCTAGTGATAAGACAGTTACAATTCACCTGAGGCTACATTATGATCCTGGTAACAAAAATAAAACTTTAACTGCCAGTTATATATTTTACTTTGACCAAATTTGCAAAACTTATAATGTAAATATTTGTATTCACAGTTCAATTTGATGAGAAGATATTAACCAAAATGTATCTGTGTCTGCTGACCTGAGATCCAGCTGCTACTATTTACCTATAAAGCTTCCTTAGAAGGAAGAAGAAGGGAAAAAAAAAAAAGGGGGGGGGGGGGGGGTCAGTATGTTATCATGAGTGTACGGTAAGGTTTATATTTTAGTAAGACTTTTATGCCTTGAATTTTTCAGCTGAGGGCACAGGACAGAGAAGTGTGAGGAAAGGAATGTGGTTAATTATCTTCCTAAGCTACCTTTTTAAAGAAGAGTAAAATAAGAAAAAAAAAACACCCCAAAATTGAAGGCCTGTAAAGCTATTATTGTTGCCAGATTCCCTGTTATCCTTCCGTTAAAGCAAACACAGCCCCACAATGAAGAACAGAACATATTGTCTGCCTTTGGCAAGAGCTTGTACTTTCAAATTTGCTGGTTGTGTGGAAGGTTGACAGTGAAACATTATCACCTTATCATCCCTCCACTATCTGGCAAACCAACCAATATCAGCTGCCTGGACACCACAACCAATGCCTTTCTATGATCATGGTCACTGTACGCACCCAGGTCTGACTTTCAAAAGGCAAAGGCCCCACTGAATGTCTAGGTAAAGGCCAGTATCTACGTTTCACCACCCAGCTGTCTCTTCAGGACCTACACAAATGAAAGCGTGCCTCTTCAGAGCATGACTGAATGTCCAGTAGCATAACATCAGACTCAAAATCCAAGCAGCAGGAGCGGTAGTCATAAGAATAAAGCCCGATTCTCCCCTTCCCAGTCCAAGTCTCCAGGAGCCCCAAAGGGCTGCCTACTAAAGCTAGTTTCCAGTACACCATTTTTGGTCCATACACCCTGTCCTATGATTTTTATTACTGCTCCATTCTCAGCCTCTCTGTGCACCAGCTTTAATTTTATATCAAAAGCCAGGTCACATTTCTAGAGCACTAGAACTGCTGTTTATGCCCAGATACATGAAAACCTACTGCACATCTACTAGTATCCACACATGAAATGTATATTAAGCTGAGATAAGCAAGGAAAATAGTAGCACCTTTCAGATTTGCCTATGAAAAAGATTAAGTTCCTGAATTACCTATTCTGATTTTTGCATGAACATGCATTTAAGCACCTTAATCACTTCGTGACTATTACGTGCTGGCAGCTCAGTGCTTTGAAGGAAAGATTTGGAAGGATTTGTATCTTCCCAAATTCATAGGACAGATGTGGCTTCCTGCAACCATCTCACAAAGGCTTCAAATTCCACATCCTTCTACTTCCTAGTACCTCTGACCTTGAGGGGTAACTGGGGAATCAGTTCTGTACAGCAGACATCAAGTAGCTGCACCAAAACATCTGTACAGAATTTCTTTTCATACTAGCATGCAGCCAAATGCTTTTGAGTTAGTGGGATGGAAAAATTTACAAAGGAATTCAGGATCATGGGGAACAGCAGTAATAATTTCTCACCCAAGAATCCGGAAGTTTAGAAATAGAGAAAGATTAGCTTCCATGATATGAAGAGAGGGAAGGGTAAAAACAAAACCTTGGCTAGAATTGTAGAGGTAGAAAGGTAGAAATACTATTTCCTAGTTCAAGAACTTCCCTAGACTCACCACACCAATTTCTTTCTGTGCATTTTTAATGCCATCATCATCATCCAGTCTCTCCTCTTCCTCCTCCTCAAACAAGCTTAACACTTTCTTAGTTTGGGTCTTGACATCTTTCTCCAGAGCTGGTGGTGATGTTGCAAACAGATCTGAACTGCTGGCTGGCTCTGAGGATGCTGCTGCAAAAGGCTCCACAAAAAAAAAAAAAAAAAACAACAAAATTAACACATCAGCCTGTTATTTAGTTCAGGTTTGCCCCAAAATCCACTAAGCTTTCTTGGTTAAATGCCAGCAGTGGTCAGAGTTCTGCAATCCATTACCAAGCAGTCAACTATATTCAACTCATAGCAACATGCAGATCAGCAAGAGGCAGTAGATAAAGAAGAGAACACGCTTTATGGCTCTGAAGGGAACACAAGTTTCCTCCTGTACCCTACACTCTAGTGCTGTTGATAAGCAGCTTCCTGCATAAGGTTTCCTCCTCATCCATATGTCAGGTTGCATGTGTGCCACAAGGCTGCATTAAGCAGCTTTGCCATTATCTCTGAGGTACCTAGTTCATGCAACTTGGGATTCTTTGGAGTGGGCAGCACTACCTGAACCTTGAATGTGCGCAGGAAAGTGTAAAGCATGATAACTACTCTGGAAATGCATCAGCTGGTAATTCCCCGACAATCACTCAGAAAGACCATGCCCAAGATTAAGTTCTGCTGAAGCTTCTTCAATAATACATTCAATAATACACATCAATACTGTTCTGTAACAGCGCTGCCCAGGAGAAATTCACAATGCTGAAAGCCACAGCTACCAACACCATTTATAACTCAGACTGTGTTGAAACAAAGTTACTGAGCTTGAAGCAAAGCCTACACATTAGTATAGGCTATCTTTTAAAGGAAAGCTCTGTTATGTGAACAAAGATTACCTAACCCACTCTGGAGGAAAACTGAAAGATTCCTCCCCCCACCCCCCCCAAAATCCAAACAATTCTCTCATGTATGTCAGTTGGGAAACAACTTTTAAATGCCATTTAATCAATTTGCTGTTTGACTGACAAGTGATTTTGCTAAAGGGAGACAGAGTTATTCTCTCCTTGGCAATAGAAAAAGAAATCCAGAAAAAGAATTCTGTCCCAGAGCAGTGCTGTTAGATTGTGGTTGTTTTTTTTTTTTTTTTTTTTTTTTTTTTTTTTTTTTTTTTTTTTTTTTTTTTTTTTTTTTTTTTTTTTTTTTTTTTTTTTTTTTAAACTGAACCTTTACCAAACTTCAAATTAATGTAAGAAAATCCCTCACTTTTTCCTTTGTTTGCTGCCCTGCAACATCTGTTCCTCTAGGCACAGGAACTGCTCCAGGCTCTTCTAAACACCACAGTGTATCTTCTACCTGGTTAGACTTTCCTGCTCTATCTGGCAGATCTTCCTTTTCCTCCTTTTCTTCTTCATTAAAGAAAGGTGGTGCTTGTGCTGGTTTTACTTTCTCCTGCAAAATTAAAAGACTGTTGTTGACACAAAATTGGTGAGTATATAAGAAGCGTATGCTGCTGTGGGATAGCAGAGTCTCAGTTTGCCTTCTGCAGGGGTCTAGGACACTGGCAACGTGCTTGACTTCTACTTTCCTCCCATGGGACATTCTGGTTTGTGACTTTTGATTTCTAGTATTATAGGCTCTTGAGTCTGGTTGAAGAGTGCCAGGAAGCAGTTGCAAGCTTACAGCGGATGCCCTGGGAATCTTGTCTGGTTGGTGCACAGTTTCGTCTGACTGCCAGGAGCTAGACTGTGGCTTGCCTGTTTCTTCTTCTATTCCCAAGCCTATTGTCTTTATGGGCCATGACAACTGTTTTCCTGGTAAGCAGAAAGGCAAGGGGGGGGACGGGACAGCACACACACACGTGCAGGAATTCCCACTAGAGATACAGCTGTGTTAAGCTTTTGCAACTCCTACTCTCAATTCCAAAGCACAATCAGACAGACAGTACACTATGGGCTAAGCTCATAAGACAGAGGATAGCACAAGCACCCTCAACAGAGGGCCAGTAAGAAGCCTGTAGACACATCTGAACCAGCTTGTGTTGAGGTGACACACAGGGTGAAGCCCTAGCTTCAGTCAGCAGTAAGGCATCTGTTCCTTTTAACAGTATTTTATGGCTGAGAGCTCTCAAAACATCCTGAGGAAGGGCTTTTAGCATAAACCAAACAAATTTAGGGTTAGTGGTCAAGAAAATTGTGAAATCTTTATTAGGCTGACAGTAATAAGAAGTTTTACATATAAGAGTTCAGTCTGCCCTGTTCCCATTCCCAATTTGCTAGAACTACCATTGTCTAAAACAAGTTAGACTTACATTCAGTACCTAACAAGGAAGATAGTCTATAAAAAGATTAAGTGTTCAATGTTAGTTTTAAAAGAAAGGGGAGGTACCACTGCAGCCTTAGCAGCTGAAGGAAGTAGCGTAGATTGGGAGCTGAAGAACGGTTCTCCATTAATAGCATCATCTTCAAACAACAGTGATACCTTCTGTGGCTTTCTTTGGCTGCAATGAGAGAGAGGAGAAAGTGGAAGATTCAGTGCAAAAGTTTCAGAGGCTATGCACTGCATCTGTTTAGAAGTATAACTTAGGACCATCATTTGCAGCAAGTGGTCCCAGTGTCTCAACAATTCCACCACCCTCCCTTCTTGTCTGCACAGCTTTCTGCAGAAGTGAAGATAAAAAGAGGTCAAGAGGATTTTATATCGCAGGCAGGGAAATGGAGACCCCAGTTCAGTGGTGGCAAGGAGAATGATCCACCACAGGTACAAAAAAGGTAAAAGCCCAGCCCTGCCCATTCCCACTCACACACCTCTACTTCCTCCTCAGCAGCAGTAGCAAGGGACAACACTTGCAATATGCCTGGGTCCGTCTGGTTTTGAGGGCACTGCTGGGCTGTTCTGAAAAAATGCCTTCGCCCTTCCCCCCCCCCACCCCGGGACTCTCACCTCACTTTAGTGATTGCAAATAAATCCTCCTCATCCTCTTCCTCAAAGAGGCTCGTCTTCTTCACAGCTTTAGCCTGACTGACAGTGCTAGCTGGTTTTGCAGGGTCCTCTTTTCGGTCATCTTCAGAAGGAAGTTTAGCTGGCTTGGAGACATTCCAGTGTTCCTTAAAAATAAGGAACCCTTAAGGATTTTTTTTTGTCTTGGTCAAAGCCACTTTCCCATTTTCTCTATAAGCAGAAACACTTCAGCATCTTGGCAGTCCTTGCATCTCTCTACTAGTTTATTTTCCTGCCTTTGTGTTAGCCACTGTAATCTGACATTGCTCAGGCTTTGCAGAGGGCCTGGCCACCTTTTGGCATACAGTATTTGCCCAGCAAAATAGGGTGTACACACTTTACTATTATAGTTGCTCTTGACAACTGAGGTCAGTGTCAACTGTAGTCACAGGAGTGAGGTCACCCAGTAAAACCTGATTCGAGCCACTTAAATAATTAGCAAGTTTGATGTATGGGGGGAAAAAAAACCCCAAACAAAAAAACCCATAGAAAAAACACAACACCCACACCCAAGACACCTTATTACTAGAGTGCATGATGCTGCACTTATTTCCTCAACTTTCAACCACAGTACTTTCCCCCCCACCTCTGGAGCTAGCATTTAATCAAGCCTACCCACTGAACAAGTCAAAACTCTACATTAGAAGGAAACATTTCTGGGGTTAGGAGAGTTTTCTGGCCTGTGTGTTTTCTTATTCCCAGCATTTCAGATGGTTTGGCCTGTTCCCCACCTCTGTTCGTCCCCTTTCTGAAAGGGGCTACATGTATGTTGAGGTATGAACGCAGTTTATTCTACATTAAGAGAAAAATGTATCTAAAGATATTACTAGTATCCACCAAACAAGCAATTACAGGACAGGTAATAAAAACCAAGTCTACACAAAACGGTAATTTTGGGGGGTAGGAAGGCTAAGAACAGTCTGGATCCTATTCATGAGTTAATTCAGAGACTTTCCACACAAGTTTTTGATTTACTTAGTGTCTCTGGCTTTCATTTAAGATGCTGGACCACACCTAATCCATCCCTAGAAGAGGGCTGCTCTCTGGGAAGCCTACTCATTTATGTTTCATTTTTCCCATCCCTAGATTTAAAAAAAAAAAACCAAACAAAAAACAAAACACCAACACACCAAAAAAACCCCCAAAAAACCAAAAACAACACACCAAAATCCAAGCAAATGAAAAAAACACCAAACACCACCACACACAAAAAACCCCCACCCCAAAAACCCAAAACAAAGAAAAACTCACCACATATCTATGTAAAACCACTAAGCTTTCCTTACAGAAATTAAAGCAGTAAGAGCAAACTTATTTTTCCCTTTTAGTATTTTTAAGTCAGATTTGTTGGCAGCAGCCTCCATTTGCTATCGATCTTTCTATAAATTACATTGAAAATACTGATTTTCTCTTCCACATGACTTCTGTTACCTAGATCCTGAGATAATTTGAGCCAAGAATCAGACAGCTTCCTCAGCTGCAAACAAGTCAGAGGATTGCGGTAGGCATGGCATGTGGACACAGCAGAGTTTGACTGTGGGTCCCGTCTCAACAGTTTTATGCTTTGCCCAGTATAAAGCCCAGTAACTCCTTTCAGCCAAATCTTACTCCTCAGTACCTCTTCATCACTGCTGAACAATAAGCTGGAGGCTTTCTTGAGTGGCTCTGACTGTTTTGCTTTCTCTTCCGGGGGTTTTTCCTGTTGCTTCTTGGCAGGTACCACACCAAAGAGATCCTTAAAACAAAATAAAAAAAATATATTTAAAAAAATCAAAAGCCAAAACCACAATGAAAAGCTCACTGAGAAGTCATCAGCATGCAAAACACTGTTGCCATCCACTTCTCAGATGAGTAGGATAGAGAAATGGTGTTTTGTGAACCCTTTTTGAAGACAATTTCAAGCGTGATACAGTATTCTGGTACAGGGAATTCTACGCATATGGCATTTGATAGACCAGAAACTTGTAAACACACAGCCTAGTTTTGGCCCACAGATTCTCCACCATGAGGCTTGACCAGCAGCCAAAAACCACCACACAGCAATTCTGTGGCACAGCAGCTAACACATTGGGGCACTGTTTCTATATCTGCATGATAAAATAGAGAATTAATCCTATTCTGAGAGGACAGGCAACAGGCAAGCTGAACCATTACCACTGGGCAAGAACCAAGACTTTTCACCTGAAGATGCTCATGCAGATTATTATATAGGCATCAGAATATACAAAAGCATATGTTGACTTCACCACCTAACACTTATGCTTTTCTCCACTCAACTTGAACTTCAGTTCCATAACACAACCGTCATGGCAGATACCAGAGACCTTACCACATTACAAAATATTTCACTATCCTGACAGTTGCTTCTGAAGAGCCCCTATTCAGAAAGGTGAGCTGGAAGCAGCCCCCTCTTGAACAGGAAACCTTTATCTTGAGTTTGCAGAAGTCCTCTATCTCATGACTCTGAGCAGGCCTCCTATTTGCCTCAGGTTAAGACTATGGGGTAAGTTAATTCACCATGAAGGCTGCAGGCCCAGAGTTGAAAGCTCTTTGGAGGGTGTGTGGGAGGGAGAAGAGGGTAAAAAAAGGTAAGAAAAGCACACACTAATTCAATTTTGTTAAGTTTCTTGCACAAACTGTGCTCTGATCTCAGTTTCTACACTAGCAGCCACAATTCTTACACACTGAAAAGCGAGAAAAAAGGAATTCACCAGCCATGACACAAGAGAAGCAAGAAGTCATCCATGTGGCTAGGTACCACAGGCCAGGATAAAACAGCTTCTTGAAGCTCATATCCGTTCTATTGCTCAGTGTTCTCTAGTCCTATCAATCAGAGGGATAACGTCCTTCATGTTTAGGTCCAGAGATGATATGCACTGACTGCAAAATACTAAAAAGATACCAAGAACTTGCAAGAGTCCCTGCTACCATTCTCCTCCATAATGTTGTCTACACGCTCAGAACTGCTACACAATGCAAGATCAATTTAGTGCTCTAATTTAGTCCTCCATTTACAAGCTTAGTGTTGTAAACTTCTGAATATTTCCTGCTGCAGTTGCAACAGGCTGTGCAGGAGGGTTCCCATACGCAGGCAGTATCAGGAAGTGGTACTTACCTCTTCATCATCATCAAACAAGGAGAGCGGAGCTTTTGTCATGGACTTGCTGGTGGGGAGAGACACAGCTTTGGACTTCACAGTTTTACTTGATGAAAACAAGTCCTATGCAAACCAAAGAAATATCACTTTGCAAAGCAATGCTATACGTTTAAGAACTCTAAATGGGACGTTCATGTTTTTCCTTTTTTAAAAAGTGTTCAGTGTGCCTGTAAAGTAGGGAAAGATTGTCTTACTCAGATGTAAGAATCACCTGCAACTCCACGGGGATTTCCCTCAGCTTTGCATATTAATTGCTAACTGGAAGCCGAGGACACAAGATTAAATATACACAGTCTTTCATGATTCTTGCTCTTGATTTGCTGATCTTTCCCCTCTTCAGGCTTTCAATTTATGCCTGTGCGTACCACACAAGTTTAACTCTCTGAAGATAGGGAAACTGTTCCCAGAGATTTCATTCTTGGAGCAAGAAGGAACTTTCAAGAATGGTTGTGAGTAGATGCATGGATGTCAGAGTTCCCAATCCTACAGATCAATAAGGAGTCCCCAGATACGAGTGGACTGAAGTCAGGGTGACTCAGATCCCAAGGATTTCTGTAAGGATTTATTAAAGAGGTACTCACTTCAGAATCCTCCTCATCAGAGAAGAGGCCCCTCTGTTTTCTTGGAGGCATTTCAGATAAAGGCTTGAAGTCCTCACCTGAAGATGGTTGACTCTTTAGGACAAATAAAGACATTGCATCAGCACCCATTTAGATTCAGTAAGGGCAGGCACATCATACAACCCTTTCTAAGAGGCATGCTGCTGGCAGCGTCCCAGCAGTTGAAGGGACAGAACTTGTCACCCATGGGCTGAAGTCCAAAACTCATGTGCTGAGTGAGCTCCTCACATGCAGCCAGAGCTATGCACGAATGACTTGCAAGTCTTACCATATGGCTCCCCTCCCACCACCATCCTTCTCAGCAGAAAAATGTATGCAGCAACTCATACCAGGCCCCCTCATGAGTTAAATGAAAATGTTTCTTTTAACAAGCTGTGTGTCATAAAGGAAGAGGGCAGTTTGTGCCAGCCATCATTTCCTGCATTAGCACAGCACAGCCCCAGCCTGCCACCAGCTATATTGCCATTAAACTCAGAATTATTCCAGACCCAAGCACTACTGTCAGCAAGTTTGAAGTATAAAACAGCTCTTACTTCCTGACAGAGCAGGAATGGTGCTGCTGAATCAGTTCTCATACTCTCCTCCAGAAAAGCCAAGTGCTATGAGATGAGAGCAATGGCATTGGATGACCTCCCACCACCACTCCCGCTCCACTGACTATGGGTACTCTTGCACTGCACCAGAAATAGAAGCTGGCTTTGGCCCTTGTGCTCAGGTGCTTCTCATAAGGCAATATGAAGAAAGTCCTACAGCAATTTGCATTAGACATCCCCAGCACTGTACACTTCTCAGTCCAGAGGGGAGAAGAGTCACTGTAGCTCATTATGTTCAAATACTCCTTGGACAGCGAACATGTATAAAATGAATATATACAAACTCTGCCATAGAAACAAACATTACTACTTTCCTCAAGACACTGCTCTGAAAATGAAAGTGGAGTAGGCATTAGGAGGCTCTCATAACTCTGTACATGTGTCCTCGGGACAGCATTTAGAGCTTTCTACAATTTAAGAGTTTTCATCTGAAAATCAGCTTTTTAAACACTCCAAGTATTGGATATGCTTAGGTAGAACTGTGACATCCACCTTCCTCTCCCACAATATATACAAGCAATGGGTTACCAGTTAAGTTGCTATCAGCGGTTGGTATAAGTGCAAACACAGTCTCTGCAGCACAGAACTGTGACAGCAAAGGTTAAGTCAGGCTGGTTTCGTTTCAGCCATGAACTTCATAAACATTTTTTATTATCAGAGGCTTCTTATTTTGCTCCCATTTCAATCCTACCTTAATAAGATTCTTCCAACCACTGTCCACACAAAAAAAGCCCTCAAATAAACCCAAAGTTTGAGAGGCAAAAGGCACTTAAGGACCCCTGAAGCACTCAGGTCATGGAAGACCCTATGAACCTAGTTCTGTTTCACAAATACATAGTGTTGTACGTGGAAAGACTACTTCAGCTGCAGTAGTAACTTCCTCCTAAACCCTTAGCCATATGATCCATTTATATGCCATTACCTTTTTTTCCATGACTGTCTCCCTACGGCTTTCTGTTTCTTTAGTTGTGCCAGCAACCACAGGAGGAATGGCAGGTTTTTCCTTGAATAAGTCACCTTCTTCATCATCATCAAACAGGTCAGCTGTGGACTTGACTGCATTAAGAGACAAAACAAACAGGGAATGACGAGAACAGAACAACCACTACTGAACAAGAAAAGATACCAGAGTCTCAAAAGATACCATGCTCCCTTTTTAAAGATGACCAACATCAGAAGTCTTTAACAGAAAAAGCTAGACAAGCTCTCAAAGTGAAACACCACTTACCTGAGAGCACTGGTGACAGAGAATGCGGTCAACAAGCATTGGGGTAGAGTCAGTTGACACCTCTAAAGGCAGTGTTTTGTATTGGCTTGGCACCTCTAAAGGCCTAGAGCCTGCCAATAGGGAGTGTTGGGCACAGGGACTCAAGGCTGTGTGAATAGTCTGTACCATTTCCCTGATTCAAGTCTAGATACTGCCCTAGCAGTAGAAGGAGCATCCTAAGAAAGGAAAATCAGTGGAGAGCATGTACAAATAAACCAGTTTCACACCACTGACGAAAAGAAATGCCAATAACAAAAAAAGAAAAAGCAAACAAAAAAACCCCAAGCAGAATTAAGAGTGATGCAGGTTTGAATTTTGTAACTCATCGTTCCTATCAGTTTGAATTTTGATGACCTTTAATGTTTAATCTTCCACTGCGCATGTACAGAGGTACCTGAATCTGGAGGCTTTTTAGTTGATCCCACAAAGAAGTCATCATCGTCATCATCAAACAGAACAACTTTCCCAGGTTGTTTAGGAGTTTTCTCTGTGCTCTGTGCTGCAGGTTTCTTGTCTTTTTCCACAATTACAGTGGAACTAAACACATCACTTCCTCCTGCAGGTCAGATTAGGGGGTGGGGGGAAACACCACACAGAGATCATTGCCAGAGTTAGCGAAAAGCTGAACTTGTGCCATAGTAAGTGGAGCCAGGCAGAGTTTCCATCACAGCAACTTTTAACGCGCTCCTGCAACAATGCCGCATCAAAAGCATTAGCTAGAAACTTCCTGATAAAGCCAAGTCACAGACAGATGGCCCCTCACTCTCACTGCATTCACTTCTTCCTCAAACCTGCTCATCTCCCCTGGGAACAGCAGCCAGGTTCCGTGTTAAAGCTAGAGACCCAGCACTCCCACACTGTCATCCCTATGGACTTCCCAAACCAGAATCCTACTTTACTAACTAGTAAGGCACACCACTGTGGACAAATAAAAGTAGTTAGGTGCTTGAGGAGAGGGGAGGACAGGTGACTTGAGTTCTCCCAAGAAGCTGCACTTCTCATGCGAGACCACTAGCAGTGCTGCAGCATGAGATTCCCACGTACTTCAGATATGGCAGTGATCAGCTAGAATAAGCTGGTAACAACTGTTTCTTCTACATCTGGTGCAGAAGTGTCCTGCTTCAGTAATACATGCATGTTGATAGACTGTCTGCAAACACTTTTAGCATTTTTGGTAATAATAGGCAGCCTGCTTCTAAGCCTGTCTTTTTGCTCCTTATGTATAGATGCTTGGAAATGGTGGTGGTGGGGGAAGATACCTTAATTGAAAGGTTGGCAGAAAGTTGGCAGAAAGTAGAAAAACTGCTATTTGGTTAAAAGTCAGCTGACTGCATGAATTTTGACCAGCACAGCAGCAGTTTATTATAAAAAAAAAAAGTGTATCGCGCCATTAGAAAGTGCCACAGGATTGACAGGAATACAGCCACAAAGTTTGATTAATTATTAAGCATTCTCAAGTTCCTAAACAAACTGTTCATTGGGAATGTGTTCATTGAGCGATTTTGAATAGCAAAGGAGCCTCAATCTTGGTTTTTCTTTGGTGTCTTTAGCCTGTCTACAAGTTACTGAGATGGAGCAACCGAAGACTGAATAAATGCTACATATAACTTAATTCCTGATGCACTAGAACAGGAGACTGTTAGAATGATGGGAAGTTCACTGCTTACGCCACAGTACCTCCAAGAAACAGCGAAGGATAAAGAAAACCTCAATCTGCTGTTTTAAACTTTGCTACCAAGTCTTATAATTATGTAGAGTGACCATTGCTGATGTGTATCTTTGATCTTGGAGTAAAAAGGCTGTATTTGTATACACCCTACTCTAAAAATCATGCTGACTGAGGGCTCAGTTAACTGAAGCCATAGTCTTAGAATAGGCCTTTCTTAATAAAGGGCAGACCTTAAAATTAAGGTAACTCAGTCAGGTGAAGACCCTACTCAGAGACAGAAATCAAAGTCAGCTGATTCAAAGAGACTGGTGACATATGTTTCTTTTCATTGCTCAGCTTGAAGTCTGATATGGAACAGGGAACTTAGTACAATTCTTTTTTTTCTAGCTCCAAGTTACAGATCCAGTCCTTCCCCATGTATGCAGATCCTCCTAATCAAAACCAGAGAACAAGATTGGTCTTATTTACCTGTACCATAAAAATAAAGGAACTTGATGTTTAAACTGTTCTGCTAACCTAAAGGAACATGATCAAATCTGCAAGATCAAAATGCATTTCCTTCTCAGAATATAGAGGGAAGACGTGACTGCATGCACTGCAGACTTAAACTGTATAATATCAGTTAAAGTAACACACATCCTTAAAAGTGCATAGCACAACACTGGAAGCTGACAGCTGCGAAGATCTGCCATTAATGATATCTACCTTCAGAGCTCCTACAGAGTCTTGATTATCCATAAAGCACGCTGCATTTTAGGCTTAGCATGGTAGAAGCACCTGTATTTGTCATTAAGCACATGATCAAGCAATGCAGTGCTGCTGTATTTGGATAGCTTTCTTCTTTAAAACCTCCCCAGCAGGTTTTAAAGAAAAGAACATTTTGTGTATGAAGCAATTTGCTATTGAATGAATCATACCTGGGAACAGAGATACTGCACCTGCAGGAACTTTCTTTAAGGACTTTGTAGAGGATGCTGAAATCATAGGAAGTACAATACAAATGGATGCACTTGTTTTATGCTGTCAAAGTCTTCAGAACTCTACCATAGAAATAGGAATCTGAGAAGTCTTCTGAGATCCATTTTTTTTTTTTGCTCAACAGCTCAGAACTCTTTAGACATTCTCCTTGAACTTGTTTTTTTTCAAACATGTAAGTCTAGCTATTTTTGCTCCATTAAAACTCCACAAAACAGCTCTACTAAACTGAAGCTAATAAACATGATATACATTTACACATAGCATTATTTACAAGAGTTCACATTCACACACTCAAAACCACTTCAATATAACACACTTAAAACAAAATGGCTTAGCATCCCAACCCATATCTGAAAATTCATCAAATACAATGCTTCAGTAAAAGCTGCTGCAGTACAGAATGTGTGCTCAGACTCCTTAAGGGTCTAGATACACAGCTGATAGGAAACTCAGACGTGCATTAATCTGCAAGAAGAAATCCACTCAAACCCACAACTGGATCCTGCAAAGTATTATTCTTCAGCAGCAGAAACCCAGTGCATGCAGAGAGCTCTGCCAACATCAGTAAGGACATCCTTTCAGCTCCAGGAGAGTAGGTGTGTGTAAGAGATCATAGCGAACAAACACATTTAAAATTCAAGCAAAACACAGCTGTTCTCTATTAAGACTGGGGAGAAGAGACTTGCCAACAATTGCTACTCCAGACTTTCTAGTTTGGAAACAACAGTCTAGCTGCTAGCGGTGATAAATCACAGCATAGACAGGACTGCAGGAGGCAACAATTGGTTCTTACCTTCACTTATTGAGACTCGCTCCTCTTTCTCTTTTGATTCTTCTCCTTTTGGTGCTTCAGCAAAAAGATCACTCTGATTGTAGATGAAAATGCAAAGGGGGAAGAAGTGGTGAATTTGTTTTTTGTAGCAAAAGACAGCTGCTGATTTTTCCATGTAGAATATTCACTTCTAAGCCAAGACAGAGGAGGTAACCACCACCCCCTTCTCGAAAGGATGTCTGCACATACAGACTTAAACCTAGGTACTCAAGTGTTAACTTGAGTGCATACATTCAGAAGAGTAGTTTTCTGTCTTCTAAAATTTAATTTACACTGATTATCAGTCTGTTTACTGCAGAGAAGGAATGACCTTTTATTTGCACATCTTCAAGGGCTTACACTAATCTACAGCTGTTTAGGTCCTGATTACACCCTTCTAAGCTTTCCTACTGAAGCTTATACAGTAAGGTTTGAAGGAAGAATTCAGGTCAGGACAAGCATAAAAATACTCCTAAACTTCACGTGGTTAAGATGAATGACTTATATCTCCTATATGCTAAGGAGACTCTAAGACACCAGTATGGTGCAGAGATATACATCATAGTTCAAAAGCATTGCAGGACACTCCCACAGAAGTCCTTGTGTCCAGGCTGCAGTTGCCCTGTGCCGATCCTCCCCAAGAATCACAGCCTAGATTTCCAGGAAACCTCCAGATCTTGTGAGTACCGACCACTTAATTTCTTGAAAGCCTCCCTCTTACGGGAAGTTAGGTATTAGAGGTTGCCCCCCTGGAGACTCAAAATGCATGGTCTTTGTGTAAAGCTTTGTGGAAAGAAGGCAGCAATACTTAGGGAAGAGTAGGGGAGCGCAGGGCTGCAGCAGGAATGTCAGTGAGTTATTGCACATTTGCCAGTTACTGTTTGCCTGTTGACCTACTGTGCTGCCTTCTGGTACAGTACATTGCACAAGGCAAATGAAGGTAGGTTACCCTTCCTAGGCGATTAACCTTCAGGTAACAGAAAACCAAGAAAAAGCGTATGCAGGCAGGCAACAATCACACACAAATCTGCTTGGCTGTCCTGTGTGTACAGGATGAGGAAAGTAGTCTTGGCAATAAATAACCAAGAGGCTCTAATGATAGCGTCATCTGAATTTACACCAACACAAAGCTGGCTTGCACTATCGGATTTTTTTTTTTTTTTTAAGCTGTTGGTTGCCACTTAAAAAGAAAGCACATTAATGTTTTTTCAATAAAGGCTGCATTTGAGTGGAAAGCACTGCATAGAACTATCCTCTTCCCTTCACACAATGCCCCCGCCTAGTGCTTGTTGGCTATATTCTAGCAGATTGGCATGGTAAGCTTGAGGTCAGCTGTACATGAGGTTTCCTTCCAAATTTCAGTCTAATAGCCTCCTCAGCTCCAAGGAACACGTGACTTTTGTTCTAGTTGCAACGAAGAACACAACATCCCGCAAAGGCAACAATTTGGCTACTATTCTGGACTATGCTGGACTGTTACCAATATCAGCTGCACGATAAAATCGGAGGCAATCATTTGTTTTACGCAGCTGCACTGTCAGATTCTTAAATCTTAAGTATCCCTGACATTGGGTTTCTCTCCCCCTTCACGTGCACAAACGATGTTAAAATAAGGTCAGAAATGCACTTTGTGCCATTCCTTCATCAAGTCAGCTATAGATATATAGAACAAGAGTAAGCTTAAGGGTGAACTTTTCTTGCCAGTGCAGGTAACCCAGGAATTGTACAATAACTAGATGAAAGAATATAACATAATTGCAATAGGGAACTTTTAACAGCACAGAGACAGAGAAACCCAACAGCATCACTGTCTGGATGTGGTTTGTGAAAGATAAAATGGAAAGGACATCATGTTCTCTTTCCTCCTAAACTTCTCCCACACCCAGGGAGAAAGAGACCATGACAAAATTCAGTATTCTCACAGGCATTTTAATAGAAATCTTCTGTTTTAAAAGAAATAAACAGTATGGCATTTGATTTATCTCCACAAATAAAAGTGAGGCAGGTGCTGAGTAAGCTCTGCTGGAATTAGAACCCATCTAATGTAATTATAGGACCACACTTGCTTCTCTAGCAGCACTACTGCAGAAGAGAGAGCTTTGTGCCAAGGGGAACATAAGTAGTTCCTCACTTGTGTAGTTCTTTCTCTCCACTGGAAAGCTACACTATGCTTGAATGTTACCAAGCAACAAAGTGTTTCCCCTCCCTGCCTTCCAGAGGTGAGAATTTGTCGGGATCTTTTGTTCTGTTTCTAAAAGGGGGACACACACTTCGTTTCTACCCTCTCCAGCATTCTCACCTCTTCATCATCAAAGAGACCTGTTCCACCACTGAAGAGGCCACCCCGAGACCCAAACGGTGTGAAGTCTTCATCAGTCAACTTAGGAGGCTTGAAGATGTCATCATCTTCATCTAGAAAGCACAAGAGCCAAGAGCTGTGGTGCAACTGACCAAGTTTCAGGAAAGGGAATTAAAGAGACAGCCAAAATAAAAATTGGTTTGATTCCATCCCGTCTCTCTCATAAACATGACACACATAGAGAAGCTGCTGTAGTTATATTGGGTTGTATATGGTTGCTCCACAAGACCACATTTAAGGAGGAACTCTCACTAGGCCTGCTTCTAGCCTTGTTTTACACACACATCACAACCTATATTTGTGTACACGCCCACCCTGAAGGATGCTCACTGATATCCCACTCAGTTTCTAGAGTAGATGCCACAACTTCCTAAGTGGTGTCTTACATTCCAGCCCACAATTCAAAAACAAGAGAGGAGGAAATCCTACCATCTGATGGAACTCTCACTTCTTTCTTCTCTTTCAGGGTTTTCCTTGTTTTAGTCTCTGGTGACAGGGCTTTAAGAAGAAAGTTTCAAAACATAAATAAAATAGTCCATCTTTACTTGTGATCAATCTATGATAAAGAGAACCTTGAAAAAAAATAATCTAACCAAGCTGACCTATACATTTTCATATGAATCAGCCCAGTGAAGCAATTCTACAAAGTACAGGTTCTAAAATTGGCACTTAGAATTGTAATAGCATCATTCTGTCAGACCCTGTCGGTTCAACACAGTTGCCCACACACAGACTAGTGTCAAATGAGATGCGAGAGCAACACAGCATTCCAGATGGTGCAGATCCCACACAGAACACACAGAACCTTTGAGCATCTCAAATGGCTCCAGACATATTATCCTTGATTCAGTTACCTGAACTCTTAGCAAAGCCAGAGTTTATTCCTTCTAGCCTTACCATCTCAAGGTTATTTCAACGAACAGAAGATTTCCCTGTAACTGAACAAGGTAAGCTGGTAGGTTTTATACTCTGATACCCACAGACCTAACTTGATTGTTTGAACCACACAAGAACACGCACACACTGTTCTTGTCTGTTCATGTTCTCAGAATTACAGGTCAAAAGCAGGCTCACAAGCACTTGCCACCTCAATTTCAGTCAGCTATTTTCAACTGCTGCTTTGCTGCAAGAATATAACTACTTGAAAGAGGTCTCTCCCTTTGAAAACGATGCAAAAGTAAATGCAGTATTTAGTCTAAAATATCACTGAAAACAGTAGCAAGGAAAAGTTCCTCAAAACGCAGTATATTTAAGCCACAAAGAGGAAAAATCAAACAACCTACACCGCCTGAATAAAATCTACTGCTTGAGGGGTTTTCCGCTGTAGAGCTCACAGAAAGACTACAGTGACCAGTGGCTTCCACATACTTACCTGAAACAGGGGGAGGAACATGTGGTCAAACATGCAGTTTTACAAGCAGAGGGAGAATCAGATTGGAGAGAAAACCTTTCCAAATAATATGTGTGCTTGGGGAGTGACCTGTCTCACCTGAAAGCAATGTGTTTTCCACTACAACACTCAGTGAATTCCAATCCATTCCTGTAAGTTATGGTCAAAAATTTTCTCAGAACACAAAATAGTGTCTTTAATTCCTCTCACTGGGCTTTCACCTACTGCATATTCAAATAACAGATCTGTAAAACTTCTGTTACACAGAATGTCCTGTTCAACTCTCTCACTAGTCCCCCACTATCTCACAAGCGCTTATCTAGTGTTAACTTACACGAACGCTCTTCATCCTGTTTGACTAGTACTTCTCCTTTGATTCGGGCTGCCAGCTCATCTGCAAATGATGTTGGCCTCTTCTTTTTCTGAGGAGTAGGGACAAATAACAGCATATTCCTTATATACAATCCGGTTACCAACTTGATGCAATTGCAATTATAAATACTCTATTCTGCAGCCTCACTTGTACAATATCCTGTCTAGACTTTGATTGAAGCCCTCAGAAGAGACAATGCAGCTTTCTATTAAGAAAGTAATTAAGAGATTATGCATGCATCAAGAGGAAAAAAAGAGCCATTTCTAGTTCCTTATGATCACATAATTTTTTAATGTCACCTCGTTTGGGGAGCAGGACGAGTAAGAAGCATTTACCACACGCAAACGCAACAAGTAATTTCTTAATGACCCTCAAAGACAGCTTTGATGCCATCTTAGGGTGCAGGAGTCCCCTAGTTTAAAGGGGTAAAGTCTGAACAACCATGTTAAAAGACCATTCAAGATTTTTACAGGCCCTTTCTACAGGATCTGATCCCAGGTAACTGAGAGCTACCATTATAATCCCTGTTAAGAACAGATTTTTCATGAGGGAAGTCAAATCTCTCTCTCCAGGGAGGCAACAATTACTTACAGGCCTTGTGCTTTCATCTAAGTCTCCATCCTCATCTTCCTCTTTTTCAGAGTCAAAGAGATCACAGCCATCGTAATCATCTTCATCACTCATCTGTGCTGTCCTCTAAAAACCAATAATACCCTGTTATTATTATTGTTACCCTCCAATATCCTGGAGTCGGCATACAAAATAAGCACAAAACTACATCTGCTTAGCTAAAATATTCAAAGCAAACTTACTGAAAGGAGGGAAACATTCAGCCAGTTACAATAATACCCTGTTGTGTTCTCCTGGAGTCGGCATACAAAACAAGCACAAAACTACATCTGCTTCGCTAAAATATTCAAAGCAAACCTACTGAAAGGAGGGAAACATTCAGCCAGTTTGGGGTACTTCACAGCTTTTGAGAGGTAAAGAAAGAGTGCCTCTAGCTCCAAGCAAGTTGCTGCATTCTCTAGTACACCCCTGTGCTGTGTCACTGAACGTTTCCGGACCAGAGATGCAACTGAGGACACTAAGGCTCTCCTCACAAGGAGCGTACTGCTACTATACACAAGCCTGAACCGCTTTGGCTGTGCTGCTTCCCTTAGCTTACGAACTCCTCTCCACTGAAGACCTACTATTTAGCCTTAATTCAGGAACATTGTGATCAGCTAGTAAAAAATTGTATCATCTTGAGCTACTCCTAAGGTGGATAGCAGAATGGCAGACAATACATGCCCACGTCTTGGCTTCAGTCATGCCAGTAAGAAACAGAGGATGAAAAAGATGAAGTGAATTGTGAGCTGGGGGCTGGCACGGTCAAGGGCCCAGAAGTGAACTAAATCAGGAACAACCCAAAGATACTTGCTCATCTTAAAATACATCAGGCGTACAAAGTTACCCTATGAAGGTCAATACAGCTTAACATAACATCTGAGTGTGTTTGTAACATTGTTTTAGCAATACATAGATTTAAAAAGGGTTGCTTTTTGAAACGTTGTTCTTTTGGCACTAAACCATTTCAGATTGAGGATCCCCAGCACAGATGTCTTTTGCAGTGGCGCACCTAAACGTGGGTAAGATTCCTTCTCCTACTACCACCTACTATCAACAACTAAGGTCAGGCTTGAATTTTTCAATCTAAACATTTCTTTTCCCTTTTCATTCGTTATCCAAATGGACATACTTTTCAAACATTTAATACTGTTCACATCCCCAGTAATCCTACAGGAGCCTCGTTTTCCTGGGGTAGATTCTTTGAACTCCGATGACTCCAAAATTATTCCTGAGGAAAACACACGTCAGGCAATGCCATTCCACATATGTTTTGCATCTAATGATGGCTTGCAAGCATGTCTTTAAGCCCAGCCCAGGTTCAATTTCACAACACAGTGCCATCTGGCCAGGACAACCTTCCCATACAAAGTTATACAAATCAGGCTTAACCAAAGTTTTTAATAGTTAATTTTCTAGAGCTCTTATCTCCTCTTTCTTGCACCCTCACTGTGTCACAAGTGGAAAGTCTTTCAGGTTGTACCAGGGTATATAACCATACCGTCTTTTGGTCATCTTCACTAGGGTTTCCAAATTCATCATCTGATTCCTGGAACACAAGAGACCAAAAGACAAGCATCACACACTATTTTTGTCCAGTTGTCAAGAGAGGGCTCAGAAGATTTGGACTTGCTTACGTTTAGACATTCAGATCTCCTCACCGTGACCTGACCAAGGAATTGTTTCCCCACCGTTGACCATCATTATGAACAGAGCTCACTAGAAAGTCATTAATTTAGCAAAGACAGCAAGCTCCACCTGTCAGTGCATTTGAGTGACTCAAAAGGGATTTAACTTTAATTGAGCAAAGATACCAAAAGCAAACTCCTCAGGAAAAAGGGAGTGCTTCCATAGCACAGTTACAAAGCAGAGACATCCCAGCCAAGGCAGGCAAAACATATCAGAAATTGATAGTCCAATGCAGCAGATTTATGAGGCAAAGCCTGGAGGTGCATTACTGACACCTACTTAACCTTTAGACTTGCTCCTGTTAGTCTCCATCCCATTCTTTGTAACTGTAATTTACAACAGATCTGTTCTCCATAAATGCAATTCTTGGTAAGAATCTGATTTGCTTCACAAAGTGAAATTAGACTGGAATAAAACACTTCAGTTTGAAGTATTCTACTATAATAGCAGTTAGAGCCAAAGCCACTTTATTGCTCCTCCAAAAAGCTGCAGAGGAAACTACTGCGTAAGAATAATGACGAAAAGCACATTTACCACAACTGACATGGGGAACAGACATTGTGCAATATTGTCTTGAGACCCCACATGAAAAAGCAAGGTAGCTAATGGCCTCATACACAACCAAGGACTCATGAATGCTTGTGCAAAGTAGCTGGTACTCTGTCACTTGTCACTTACCTCTTCATCCTTCTCTTCACTGTCAATTACACTTCCACGATCGCTATCTACAGATCCTTCTATTTTAAATGAAAACAGAGAAGTTAAGATCAGACATGACATCTGTACACAGAGCAATGTGGTCTCCAGACATATCGGCAGCAACTTTAAGGGCTTTGTGAAGAGAATTAAAAATCAGGTGGAAAAAAGAGTGGTTTGGAAGGGCTGCCGAAATTTCAGCGCTTTGTGTTTCTAATACACAGAGCACAAGTTACTGAGAAGTTACTGCTTTGCATACTGGCAAAGTGGTTGTTACAGCATGATGCACATTTTTTCCCCCAGCTAATTACAGTGTGCATCTAAACATGCAAGAACACTACGCAGTATAGCCCAAGCTGTGAGTTAAAACAGACCAAAGTCTCAATTAGGAACTAGTTACTCACATAGGAATAAAAGGTCATGCCAGCACATACCTTCACTAGAGAGATCTCCGAGGCCAACATCATCTTGTTCCATAAACTGCTGAGAGCCAATCAAGTAAGGTAAAGGCCTATCAATATAGAGATCCTGGAAGGAGACAACATCAGGTCTTTCTGACATCTAGGAACAGCTCTGCATTGCTGACAAAGACAGAAGTCTTACACCCCTTGTTTTAACTCAAGGAAGATAAAAACCTCTTTAAAGAGAGTCCCACCAGACACATGCTTCAAGTCAGCATGCAACTGGGTGGGCCAGCTGAGGTTTATTCCTTTTTAACACTGTCGAAGAAGGGGGCTACTTCTATTTGTGTGGTCCCAACTTGTTTTCTAGGTGTCATCTAACAGAAGAATATCCTTGCAAAGACTTGCAAGCATCAGTCTTATCCCAAATCCTGCATCTAGTGTTCTTAATTACTGGGAAAGTAAAAACCACCTATGAAGATATGGTTTGTACCTAAAAAGCATGGAATTTAAAGGTCTCACTCCACCCAGAATTGAGGCTTCCCTTTCCAAGTTCACCGCCATTAAACTAACTCCCTTTAGGGTGCCATACCTTAATGCTAACCCAACTGCAAGACAAGCAGGCTACACAAGGAATAGCTCAGCAGGGAGCACTTCTCCTTCAGATGCAGTCATCAAATCCTCTTTTTAGGTAATCAATTTTATACCAACACAGTGATACTGCTGACAGAAGCAAAGAGCAAGTCCAGCAAAGCCAAACACAAACCCATGCTCCCAGCAAGAACAGGTCTCTGTACCTTTGGCTCAAGTATCAGTTCCACCCTTTCATTACTTTCTTCCTCTTCTGAGTCAGAGTTGCCTGCTTTGATGTCTAGCTGTTCAAACGCACTGTCCAGAACTTGCAGCCCATAATTCACTGCTGCTTGGATTTTGGGGATCAGATCAGCTTCTTTCTGTTCCCGTGTCTTTTCCTTTAGTAACAGGAACAACACATTCTCATTGCATTGTACTCAGGACTCAATCTCACTGCAACATGCATGCAAAATTTCAACTTCAAATTAGTACAATGAAAGCTTTTTCGCTATATGTAAGAGAAAGACCTTCAGAACCCTTTTTTGCTTGATTTAATTCATCTTTATCACTCCCAGAAACAGAGATGTTCTAAACATCCACACCAGCACAGTACTATCTTATTTGTGCTCCCAGCCCATCAAGGGAACATTTGTGGTATAATACACCTAGACTGTAGGGTATATAGAAAGCTCTCTGAGTTTTTATCCCTGGGAATTGCAGTCAGATTCTGCTTCCCCAATTCACTACCTCTGAATCCAGTAAGAAGGCCCAAGGCCTCAATTCTATTGCTGAAAAAACATGCACAGCCATTTGAAAATCGTCACATAAGTCTTGTCTACTGGACACAGTATTGATCTTGGGGAGGCCCTAACAGATTATCATACACTGTAGTAGCCTCTAATGTTACTGTCAACTTTATGTTTGAATGACGTACACTATCCAACAGAGAGACTTCAAGGAGAAAGGAAACAGTTTGGTTGTAAGCTGTAAATGTCCACAAAATAAGTTTGAAAATGAGAAGGTAGACAACAGCTGCAAACATACTGCCAGCACTCAAGGCAGCTTAAGTTAACTACCTGCTCTGTTTTGTCTCCAACGTCAGCTTTGGGAATAGGCTCTTCCACTTCTTCATCATATACTCTCTAAAAAGTCAAGCAAAATTAATTCAAGTAAGAACAACATACTGCTGCAGGGGCTAAACCACGGGCACACCGACAAAATAAAATACAATGTTAATGTGTAATTAATTACACATTAATTTATTACATTTTTAAAAAGAGAAGCCATGGATGATGCCAAGCATCTTCATAGCCTCCTTCATGCATTGAAGTCATCATCCTGAAGTTACCATCAGGCAGCCTCTCAACCCAACTGAGGTAATTCAGGACTGCAAATGTCACTGCAGTAGTAGAAGACAAGTTGACCTTTTAACCCTGTTCACAGATTGACCTGAATATGCTAAAAAAAAAAAAAACAACGGTTTAAACCCCCCTAACATAAAGCTATTCTAGAAACCTTCAAAGTTGAACCTAAGTTTACTTACGGGCTATTTTCCTTTTGTTTTCTGTCATTTAGTAGCTTTCATTCTTTAGCATTTACGCTTCCCCTGTACTTACAGAGAAGGTTCACATCCTCCCTCAGCCTTCAGTTTGTTCTGATGATCCCTCCTGTCCAGCTCTTTTAGCACTCTTTTGTAGGATCAGCTACAAGGAGACACAATGGACTAAAAAGTCTCCCTTGAAGCTGCAAACCTAAATCCAAATCTCTCAAACACAGGTGCACTTATCCCCTGGGAAGAGACAGATCTCTCACATGAACTAAACTGAGAACTAGAAATGAGGACCTATTTCTGTGCACTTAAATTTGGGAACAGACAGCTTCAAGCACCCAAGATTTAAGACGTTTGGTACAAACTGTTCTCAGCAGAAACATTATGCTGAACAGCAAAGGTAGGCCAGAAAAGACATTGCAGCTCTGAAAAAAGCCACCACCACCACCAAAAAACCCCACAACAGAAATCCAGATTTTGTTCGTCTCGTCCTCTGCCAGCGTCTTTCCAATAATAGCATCATGGCTTCAGATGAGACACGCGTGGCCTGAGAACAATGCTGATCAAAAGAAAATACCCGATAAAACTCAGAGTGCTAAAAAACCCTCCACAAATCTGAAAGACTATTAAAGCTCCACATCTTAATTATAAACATGCTTCTAGTGATACAGTGTTGTAACAGGCTTTCAAATCTTTTACATGACATCTGCTTTTACCTTCCTAAAATAGCAATATTCATAAAGTGGGAACATTAACCAACAAATACGCTCATCATGACCAAACATAACAGACAACTGCCTGTAGTCCAACACCTTTAACAGCAACTGCTTTTAGCATAAAACACCACCACTGGGCAACTTTAAAGCATCGTATAACATTCCTCATATTTAGACAGCCAAGTGCAGCCAAATGCTACATTCATGCTACCTGTAAAGATATACCAAGACATCCCAGAGATCTCAACTCATTCATAGTCCTAAAAACAAAACTCTGATCTCCGTGTCACATATAAACAAGGAAGGAAGGTACCTCAGAAGATGCAAAAGGGAATTTGCCAATATTGGACAGTAAATCACTCACGAAGGAATTAGGACACCATTTAACAGAAAGCGATTAAAAGCCACTTCATCTCTAAATTAACATCAGATTTGCCAAAAAGTCAGATCACTTCTCCACATTACAGTAAGGCACAACACCGATGTTTGAAGTACAAGCTTGATGCCGTACAAAAGCATACTCACGTTCTCTATGAACTGCGTATTGGACAACATAAGAAAGTCATTGAAGACATTATGAAGGCGACAGTCTGTGGCTTTTGTTTCACTAATCAATCCATCTACTTGCTTTTTGATTTCATGAGTCCTGGAAATGGTTTGCTGTGAGAACTCTTGTAGAAAATGCAGAAGCTGTTTACAACAGAGGAAAGCAATAGTCAGCATCCAACTCCTTTTTCTTTTGGCACCGTTTATGACACAGGCAGAGCAGATCATACACTTCAACCGAGCACCAAAACAAACACGGTTTAGACGAAACACCCCGCGTACACCCAGGACCAAGTCTGTTTCCACTTCATTCTGCATTGCCTTTCGGGCCGACTCCTCATTTTAGTTTTCTCGCCCGGACCGGAGGCTT
>NW_008795129.1:5507101-5553954 GCF_000699145.1 Aptenodytes forsteri
ACCCCTGCTGGTAGCCCAGCCCGGCAGACCGGGAGGAGCAGAGGACTCCCCTGGGCGCCCACCCGGGCTTAAATCGGCCATCGCAGCGTACAGCCCCCGGAGGAGGGTTGAGCTAAGCCCGCTGAGGTCGCTCCCAGCTGGGTGAGGGACGCTCACGCAGTCCTTTCTGCGAGTTGTGGGGAACCGTGTCTCCCAGGCGAGGGGAATGAAGAACCGGATGGGAGATGGCTTCCACCACTGCAACTGCTTCAAGGGTCTCGACCGAGAGGCCGTTCGTGACTTGTAACGGACATGTGCACAGAGAGGCCCAACTCTACACCGGGAACAAAGTCGAGGGTGGCAGGAGTAGCAGGTCATGGCAACACGTCTGCAGCACAGCAGCATTCCCCCGTGGAGCACTGCAACGGGGTACGCCGATGCCCGGTCTTACAAGTAGCGAGGGACCCCTTCCTCCTATTTTTCTTATGAAAGCAAGTGTAAGACTTACCTTACAAGTCAGGTGAAATCTCCTTTGGTTTAAACTGGATCAGTCTTAATAAACCCACACTGGAATTCCAGGATTTGCTAGAAGAAAATACTATATACGCTAACATAAATAAATATACAGTGCAAATTGCCAAACTGGGATTCACAGCCAATTATCCCTGGGCCTTTACAGGTCAAACACCCACTCTAACTTCCCACTTTCTCACTAAGTCATTTTTTTCCAATGGATTAAAAAACCTTGTCATACCACTGTATTTCATATGTTCTTTATTACAAGTGAATTAACAAGAAAGGAAATGACAATAAAATAATCTGTTCTTCCAGCTGGTAACTAAATAATTCATTGGAAATAGTCAATTTAGATCAACCCTTGATATGAGGACATGGAGTTTATTTACTTACTTATTGCACTTGGCTACAGTGATACCACAGAAGACCTCGTGAGGAACCAGGGCACTGGGTGATTTACTTCTTACTTAGGTTCTCAGTTTAAACAAGACAAAATGCCCAAGATCTCTAAGTTCTCATATATTGATTTTAATGGCTACATCCAGATACTCAAAGGATATTGCTAGATTAGGGCCATAGGAACTTCTAAAAACAAAGTATCATCATATTCCTTTTGATTCTGTTTTTCTGTGATTCTATAACAAGGCACCATTACTGAACTGGCTCAGACCTTCAACCCCAGTAGAATTTAAAGAATTTTAATATACTGATAGTAAAGCAGAAACTGACAAAGTACAAGTAGAAAAATATTAGCCTAGGCTAGTTTCACAATGTCTTGAGCAAGATTGTTAAAAAACACACAGATGGGATTAATCTAAAATTATTCTCCAAGGCTTTTAGTGTTTTGCCATAGTTCCTTCCTCTGCAACATTCGAAAACCAAGAAAAATTTGCCATTAGTTACTTTCCATATTCACCGACATGTGGAATAAAATCCAACAAGTCCTTTGTTGATGATGCGAAGTTCTGCCGGCACAGAACTTTGTGCATTACAAAACGTGAGGTCTATATGCTCTATGTGTACTGATGCTGAAAAAGAGAGGGCAGCTTCAGGTTTGGGGGTCTTGCAGATTAGTTTCCATTAAAAAAAAAAAAAAAAAAGACAGCAACATGGAACCTGAATGTTCCTTTAGGGGAAACTTTATTTGTGATACATACACCAGTCTCTGAGCAGAGAGGGCTACGAATGGCACAATAAAAATCTGCTTTCTAGAAGTCCCAACCTAAACGTTACTGTCAGGGTCCCAAAAAGCATTTCAGTCCTAAAATTCCTTTTAGAGACGAATTTGGATGGGTTCCTTTTAAAGGTTAGAGAGACCTTGGCAACAAGAAAAATCACTTGCTGTTCCTGTCAAAACTTTCCAAATGAATAAAGACAGCAATGGAACCTGAATGTTCCTTTAGGGGAAACTTTATTTGTGATACATACACCAGTCTCTGAGCAGAGAGGGCTACGAATGGCACAATAAAAATCTGCTTTCTAGAAGTCCCAACCTAAACGTTACTGTCAGGGTCCCAAAAAGCATTTCAGTCCTAAAATTCCTTTTAGAGACGAATTTGGATGGGTTCCTTTTAAAGGTTAGAGAGACCTTGGCAACAAGAAAAATCACTTGCTGTTCCTGTCAAAACTTTCCAAATGAATATGCAATGTAAAGGTATCAAAAATTACATATGTCATCAGGGTCTAATTTGCATATTAAGAAACAGAACATGCAAGACTGCACAGAGCTGAGCTCTCTCATATCCACGCTTACAGGCATGCCTTAGCTCTGCGGCATCGCTTGCTACTTGTATGTGGCCCTGAGATCCGTGTCTGTGCAGCTCATATTCCGCAGGACCTTTCAGAGCAGGGCAGAGTGCTTCTGGAATCAGTCTGGGGGACAAGTCCTTTCCTGCATGGCCACAAGGACAGAAGTTACAGCAGACTGGTGTTCCTGGTAATTCTGCCAGTCCCGTGCAACCGCTTAGCCTTGTGCATTTGCAGCAGTGTGAAATGAGTCAGAGGTCTTTTGATGGGGCCCTGAAAGGCTGCAGTGAAAGTGTTTAAGGTGGGGTCAGGCAGTCAGGAGGTTATTGGGAGGCCCCTGTGGATTGCAGAGATGGGCCAGAGTACAGGACACAAAGGGTTTGGAGAAAATATACACGGGACAGATTTGAGAAACGTAGCACATACTGCAAGTGCCGCTCTCTTCTGCACTCCAGTTTCTGTAGAAGAACTAGCACAGCATAACGGGATGCTATAGTTATGCAGACATGGTACAGGAGGAAACAAACCTTTATGGATCTCTTCCTGGTCCTGCTTCAGTCTATTTTCTGCAGTGTTGCTCTGTGGTGGAAAAAGCCATTGCCTATCCTGAAATTGCTTGTTAGCCCATCTAAAAATTTGCTACCAAAGACTGCTTCCAGACCATAAATCCTCCAGTTAGTTCTGATAACTTAACAACACTTAAAACTGGAGACAATAGTGATGAAAGTTTGTTGCTCTAGTGTGAAAGCTTGCTTACATACAGACTTGGCATCGGGGATATGCCTGAAATTACAGCTGGCTCTGGGATTTCCCAGCTGAGTTGGGGATACAGACATAAATATGTGTCTGTAGTTTGCCTCCTCAATGCAGTAATGAAATTAGCAGAGTTCGGATTGAGCAGCGGGGGCTGATCCTGGCACACTTAGGGATTCTGTGCTATAGCAATCTGGATGGCTTTCCCCTGGCTTAGATCCCTAAGCTTTCTTCCTGTGAAACCAAGGCATGGAATGGGGATAAAAAGTGGTGGGAGGGGTGCTACAAACAGTTACGAGTTATCCAGGCCAAAGAGCACACTAGGACTCCTTAATCCACCAGTTTAAGCATAGGTTGTGTTAGCCTCAAAGCTTGTTCTTTACATCCACAAAGAAACATCTGTGAACATCAGCACAAGAAGCAATTGCAAAGCAAAGGAGGAAATCCATTATTTACACGCTTGCACAAGCTGACACCTATTCCTTCCCATGGACCTGGTTCCCAGTGGGTGCCCACAATAATTTCCACAGGCCCATAGGACTGCACAGAACTTTTAGTAGCTACAGAATGTAGGAGGCTAAAGGCAAGGTGATGCAACCTTGAAAGTAATTTGGAGGCCAGTATTGTGCGCTTGTTACGTATGATCACAGCTTACTGTCTCTTCACAACTTCTGCAGAGCTGAAAGCAAACATTTTCATTTGGAGTGGATCCTGACTAGTGTCAAACCAAGTAGTAGATTGTTTTGTCCAGAAAATATCCCTATAAACAACATGACCGGCTTTAAGGGAGGTATTGTGTTTGCCATACCCGTTCACTGCTAGGCCATATGCAATTCTATTAAAGACAGAATGATTTCTAACACACATACACAGATTATGAAATAACAAGAAATATTCTTTATTCATACAGGATTATTAGGGGGATCTGATTTTTCTCTTTTACTTATTTTTTTTAAACTGTTTGTGTGAAGTGGCTACTAAATTCCTATTAACGTTTGTCCGTGAAGAAATTACAACTTACAGTGGACAAAGACTCAGAGTCTTGATATGACATTCAATATAAATTTAAATATAAATCTCTCTTCTTGATAATCTGGGCAATGATATGCCATATAGCTAGCCTAGGTAATTTATGTTTCCCTGTGGGTAAAACTTTGGCAGAAGAAGTACTGCTTTCGGTTGCCTTACACTGGAAGTTCTAGCAAAAGCTTAAACAGACACACCACTTGGTTAAACCCACAAATATTTACAAGGTAAAAAATGAAAGAGCATACCACAGCCAGCTTTCCCAATAGCTAACAGAAAGTAAATATGTTTTTAACTTTAGAACAGGATGCAAACAAAAGAAAAGTCAAGTTACAATTAAAAGGTAAGCTTCTGTACCGCACAAGAAAGAACCCCAACACAGTTTGTGCATTGTTCTTCATTTTCCCTGCCACTCTTCGTTCTCATGCACAGGTTGTGTTTATGGCTTGGTACAGGTACGGAGAGACGTGGTTGTCCAAGCCCTGCAATTACAAGAACACCCCAGCCTCCAAGAGATAGTCCCAGCACCTGTGTTATCTGCAGGCTGCAAAAGGACTTGGGGGTGACGAGTGAGGTGAAGGCTTGAAGATGCCTCAGTCTCTGGCACACAGTGTAGAAAGGAGTGCCTATAGCTAGAAATAAGTACACGTGCTGTCACTGGACCAGCACAGGAGCCTGAAGGCCCCAGAGGTACTTCCCCTCCTGCTTGGGATTCATTGCTGGTTAATGCAATGACAGAACAGACCACTTGCCTAACAGTGTATTTATTTGTTTCAGGGAATTAAAAATCAGCTTTCCTTTAAAATAATTAATTATAACCTGTGTGTCAGAAATAAGCAGACTATGATTACCGACGTCACCTAAAAGACCTTGCTGCCGTGTACTGAGTCAAATGACTTACTGCAATAGGTTGTTGTGCAAGCAGGAAAAAAATAACCAGGATGATAAACTCAGTTCAGGTAACTAGAAATCCTAAAGGAGGAGAAAAAAAATCCAGAACTGCTAATCCTCTAAAGGAACCTGGACTTGGACACACATGACTTCATTGGCTCGTGGTTTCCCCCACATGGGTTTGATCCTTCTTTGATCCCAAAAGTTCATCTCTCACGGTAAAATCGTGGTCTTGGAGGATGGCCGTTACCTTGGAGTTCCCTTGGTGCGGGGTAGGAATGCTTAGTGTGTGAGGAATGGGGGAAAGTGACTTTTGGGTTCTATCTCTGGGGTCTGCAGTCCTCTACAGTCAGGTAATAAGCTCTGAAACTTGAAATCTCTGACACACTTAAGGGAGCCACCCGAAGTCATGCATCAAGTCAGTGTCAGAATGAAAAAATAAAAAAGCTCCTGAATCACAGTCCCATGGTTTTCTACTTCAGTCCTCAGCAAAACTGTGAAACATGAAACTCGCAGGACTAGTGAAACAGTGCGACCCTCCCGCTTTTGTAAACAGGTCAAGAAATTGAACTTCTCATATCAATTGATATATCATAGTTGATAAAGCAACATGGAGCCAGGATGACTGTGAACTTATGTTTCAGGTTAGATCCAGCAAAGCCTTTCACCAAGCATGTTCTTGAGAACAAGGGGTGGCTCCACTGGAGACAATGGAACCACCCACATGGCTAAAGCTAAGGATGTGCTTGGTGTGGTTGAACACGAACCTTACATTTAAAAAAGGAAGGAGAAGCATATTCCTTTTTATATAAAAGTGGATACATCAGAATTATACATACTTAGATGAATAGCTGCAGGCAGCTACAAAGGGAATAAAGCTGCAGGGCAGTTCTAGAGGCATACCAAAGAATGCTTGCTAAGTCAGTCCTGTGTATACTTACTCACGCTCAGAAAATTCATTCCCAGAAGAGGAACATTGCCTTTGAAGCTATTAAAGGATCATGACTTTAATTGTTGCTGAAGGACAGCTGCTGCAGAGTATACATCAATCCTGATACACAGAAGTGGTCTCTCCTGACCACAACAATGGCAAATCTAGTCTAGCAAATTATAATATGGTGTTTCTTCCCAAGAACGTTAATCTAAACCCTTGCTTATACTCCAGAGTTCCTTAACAGTAATGAATTTAAATTAGTTTATTTAAGCCAGTGCAAAAACATTTAGTTGCACTTAAAATGAATCTCTCCAGCAGTTTATCTTTAGCTGAGAGGGAATTTACTTAAACTACTATTACCAAACTACTACTTAAACCTATTGCTAGGTTTAAATCGACATAAAGTTTACTACGCTTAAAATAAAGGAAGAGCATCTGCTAGGTTTTACATCGATTTAACTAGAATATTTTTAAATAGTCTGGAAGTGAAATGAGAGGAATGAGGCTTTTCTTTCTCTCTCCAAATCTAAAAACACACTCGACAAACAGCCTGGTAACAATAGATTACCTTGAGCCACAAATTGCCAGTGGGTCATGAAGCAGGATTGTGGGGACAGGACAAGGGTAAATGGCATCCCCTTCCTTTCCATCACCCTAGATCAACCCGCCTTTTAGAAGGTCCTAGAAAAGTACTTCTAACAACTACAAAAATAATACCATAATAGCTGGACAGGATAACCTTTTCAGAGATTTTTCCAGGTGTCAATACTTCAGAGAAAATGCTTCCTGAGAAGCCGAAAGAGACTAGACATGTTTAGCAGCATTCAACTGGGAAACTAGGAAAGGTCTAAGTATGAAATCCTGAGCAGTTGTCCTACCAACAAAGCCTTAAAAATGTTTCCTGCTTTTTAGTAGTCTTGCATTCAGAAAAGGCAGACATTCAATGCTCTGTGTTTTCATAACCCAGCTATCAACTTCGCAGGAATATTGAAAATGATCAGAAATGGCTGGGCTGGTCACAAGGATGATACACTTTTCATGGGAGGGCTTGTCAGGCAGTTTTGTCTCTCTTCATGCTATATGGCAACTGGTGAAAAGCGAATTAGTGCAGTGCTACGGAAGCAATCATTCTTGAAAAAAGTGTATTAAAAAAGCAACTCACTGGAGATGTAGCCAGATCGAAGACTTTAGGAAGAGACTGAATTATTTTAAAGCAAGATCTGCATATCCTGAGGCAGGAGGTTCAAAGGCACTCAGAGGAGTGTCAGCCTACCAGCAGACAATCAGCAGTGCAGCTGGCAGGGCTCCGGCATCTTTATCAAGAGCTCACTGGCAGAAGAATAAGGTGTTCTGCCTAACAAGTGCTTTGAAAGCAAAACCAGTCTTGCTTTGAGCTCTCTATCAAAAGCCACAAAAGGACTGGCATAAAATTTCCTGTCAAGCCCAGGGTGACCCAGGGGTAGCAAAGCCTGGACATGGTAGGTGAAGGGAAGGGAATGCTGTAAAACCGGTGCAAGCCATAGGTTGGTACACGTCGTCTATAGTTTCTCTACACTTGTATGAAACCCTTACATCGAGTAATCTGGGAGAAAGTAGACAATCATTGCTGCTAGTGTTTGCAAACAATGCTTAATGTGACAAATAATGACTAAGTGGGGTTGCCTTGATGGTAAAATAAACTGTGCTTACTTAATCCATGCTTTAGAGATTTTTTTTTTTAATTTTGTAGGAATAGGAATTTTTTAAAGCTCTGTAAAACATAAAATCTATATTAAGAACAGTGCCCCTGAGAAGAATTTAGGGATGGAAAGCAAATGTTTTGTATCTAGAACAATATGGTGCTTAAGACAGCAGATGTGATCCCTGGATGTATATACAGGAAAGGCATTATGTCCTTCATAGCATCTGGGGTCATTTCCACAACACTTACAAGCTTTCATACCTTGTTCTTTACTCAGATTTGAAATGAGAGACTGCCAGGTTGGAGACTGTTCAGAAATGGGTTACAAGAATGAAAGGAAATCTGTGCTACACAACTGAAGACCAAAACCACTGTACTCGCCTGAGAGAAGTTATAATCTGACTTGACACTCTGTAAGCACAGACGAGGAAGATTTTGATGATAAAGTAGTAGGATGCTGGAAGCAAAGGATGAGAAAGGAAGTTTATTGAATTTTCTCAATGACATAAACATGATTTTCATGAAATGAAAGTTTTAAAACATGTAGTGATTATATCAGAACAAAAAAAAGTCAGGTCTATAGTCTGTAAAATTGAATGCTTAGTAACTTTTCATGAATTATGTATTTCTTACTAAAGGATTATCAAACCTGCACAGACTTCAGCATTTCCTCCAAGAAGGTCATGGAATTATGTCACATGATGTACTTAATTTATTTTTGGTCCTGCTGAATTCTTTGGATTGAATACATCCAAAACCTGAATTAATTAGTACTCAGAAATACATAGTGCATAGAAGGAAATGAATGACAACTTTTCTTGCCACCACTCCACCATTCCAAAGTATTTACAATCCTGTGTTTAATTTACTCTAAAAAAAAAAAGCCCAAAATTATTTAGCTTGTAGTACAGCCAAATTTTATTGGATTTATTGGTCCAGAGCTTCTAAATGTAATCTTAAAATCATATGCCAAATTTCCTGTAGCTGGTGATAGGTCTCCCACAGGAATGAGTTTCAAGTTACTTGCCAGCATCTGTACCAAAGTATTTCTTTTTGAAACATAGGTAGGGCCACAGTCTGTTACTTCATTCTAAAAAGAGGTTGCAGGAGCAAGGGAAAGCAGAGTATTTGATTAGCACTCTGAAATTTACCACTGCTTGAGGAAGTATTTTGCATATATAAAAGTGATCATATACTCTATCACAGTTATTCAGGTCAAAGACTGAACAGTCCCACAGGAGCAACAGCAGGCTTTTGATTTGAGAGGAAATCCTTATCTTAGTTGAGGAGAAAGAGAAATGTTGTAATGTGATCCAGTTTTGACCAAGATCTGAATGTTAAGAGGTTTTAATACTGGTAACGGCCAAGTACCCTCAGTTACCTTACAGTGCACACTGCAGCATTAAACATGAGTATGCAAAGATCTGGCAAAAGCTCCCTAAGCTATTGATACCTGGTTCCCCACTCTAAGCATATTCCAGCCCACTGATAGCAGAAATGGTCAGCATGCATTCCTGCCACAGCTAAAGATCACCTAACCATATAATACTGCCTACAGCTTAGCTGTCAATATTTGTATTTCATCAGAAAGGCATTTCGTCTGATCATAATGCTTCCAAGGACTACAAAGTTCCGGGTTCAATCTTTTACCCAGGTCAGTGCTCTACAGAATCAAACATTTTCTGCCATTGCCAGCTGGTGAAATTTCAGTGATTTCTTCAGAAATTTCAACATAACTGCATTTGAGTTGAGTAAGCTTTTTTTCCCAGACTTGAATTGCTCAACATAAAGGCACCATAAAATATTTTCTCTCAGATTCCACATAAAGCACTTGCAGAGTTCTTCTAGAGACTTGGAGCTCTTTGGAAGGCAAGCATTCCACAATGGTAAGTCAAAGGTTTAGATTTTTTTTTTTTTTTTAAATGAAGATACAGATAGCTATTTGCTTTAAAACTGCAAAAGAAGGATATTTAAGAGAATCACCTAGTTACACATTTTTAAGTGTGGATATATTCTATTAAAAAACTGCAAGATGCAAAGAAAGTAAGACACCTTTGTGAAGATTACTGTGAATTTTGTTCTTTGTTTTGTAATTCTTTACAAGAAACTGTACACATATATCTCTTTGTCTTTCACTTGCTGTTATCCTTTTCTCAGAAATGTTTGTGAAAATATTCAGAATTTTGTAAACATTTAGGACTGTGCTTTCAAAACCTATAGATGTTAAATACAGTTTAAAATATAGTCCCTTTACAATTAAAAGTATAATACGCAGTGTATTTTGTCTGCATTTCTCTTTTGATCTATCAAGTTGTGTCCTGTTTCAGCTCTTCAAGCCTCCAAATGTGTTTGCAGAATCTGAATCAACAGTTAGGTAATGCTAAATAGATAGACAAAGCCCTATGGCCCAGTTTTCCTCTAATTTGTGCTCACGTAATCCCCAAAGGTACAGACATCAATTACTACCTTTGATGAGAGTCTCAGGAATGGCATAAGTTTTACAGAAGAGGCAGTAGTTTCTGCAACATATGTAGATTCATAAACAAAGGGAGAAATTATCATCTACTTCTTTCTCTGCCTAAGCTTTCCTGAGGGCTTGTCTATACTCAGGCAAGACCTAGTTGAACAAAATGATCTGGTGTCTCATTCCACATTAATTCACCCACTTTCAAAGGCCATTAAATCCAGTTTGGAAGATTCTGTTCCTCAAGACGGCTGGTGGCATCCCCTTTTTAAGAGAGTGAACAAGAAAAAAAAGAAAAAAAAGATTCCTTGAAGCGCCTTGCTCACAGACCGCCCAGAACAACCCAACTCTGATGTTTAACTAAGAGCCCTTGGCATCAGTGTAACAGTAATAATCTCTGCCATTTCTAGTAAAGGATACTGTTTCTGCCAGTGCTTTCTTACCTGTTTGACATCTTCTGTGCTCAGCCTAATTACATGTGGGCCCTTTGCTGCTAACTGTCTGTTGCTTAGCTGGCGTATCCTTTGGTTGTTACAGCGTAAGGCCAGTTCAGACAGCGATTAGACACCACAGACTTCCCTTTCTGTTTGGATTCAGTGGAAGGTCCAGAAGTTTGGTCTTTAGACAGAGGAGCATGCCCAAGTTCATCTGACTGGCATTTCTAGGAATAGCAAGATAAGGACAAATGTTGTAGCAAATAAAGGATAAAACATTCACAGAAGACAGGCCAGCACAAAAGGAGGATTTTAGTCTTTTCTATAAAGACATGGGTGACAGCAGTAAGAGCTCTGATAGAACTGGCCTGTGCTGTTGCAAACACCTGAACCAGTTTGGAGGAAAGCTACTGTTTTCCTCCTCAAGATGGGTGGCTAATATACAGCAAGCAGTATCCCAAGCATGCTGAGATCCCCTGTGGGAAGCTATGACTCCCTGAGCTCACAAAGCCCCGGATAGCTGCACAGCACAGATAGCCCCACAGATCTATGCCAAATGCACGTGGAGCCTCAGCAGAGAGCAGCTGCAATGTTACATCCTACAGCTTCCTACGGAACAGGAGTTGCTTAGACAATTTTCGTTTGGCCAGGCACCACAGAATAGCACAGTTTAAGAGCTTCAGTCTTTCTTCTTAACTTCTCATTCTGACTATGGTCCTTAGCGTGGCATCTGGTTCTATTCTACCCCAAAGCCTCAGGAACTCCAAATCACACAACCACTATGGAAATTAAGCGTTACACCCTTCCCAGACCACTCCATGGACTCTCCCTCTCCCTTTCAGTACACAATAAATGTCCCTCAGCCCTGTAAGAAAGCAGCACATCAAGGATTAAAATAGCAAGTGTTTTCCACAGCAGACAGAGGAGATTCCCCTTGGCTCACCATCTGCCTAAGGTTCAGGACGTTTCAGTGTCTTTTGACGTTCATGATTCAAGTAACCCAAGGTAGACAGCAGAGGTGCCTAAAAACAAAGCCTCTCACTGCTATTTTAAACCCCGGTTTCAAGTAGCAACAGCCTCTGGAGTTCAGAGCCGTAACTTGGAAAGTTCTACTTATTTTGCAATCCTTTCATGTTAATCTGCAAAAGCTATCAAGAAAATGTAAATAACTTCCTCCACTGCTTCTCAGTCTCTGGCCATTCCTAAAATTTTGCCTTAAGTTATCCAGCTTAAGCAACCCATCAAAGTAACCCTGTGCTCTCTCACACTTCTCCAGTCCCTCTACCCCAGTATAACAGCCATTACAACGTTATGCAAGCTTTTTCAAAAAAGTCCTGGTTGCTCAGCAGGTCCCAGCAGACATCTCGGAAGAGCTCTTACAGGTGTTTAGCTGTTGCCACCACTAGGCAAAAGCTGTTGCCACCACTGGGCAAAAGGAAGGGTGTACTGTGAGGTGTCCAGACCTGTGTGTGCATGGTTTAACAAGATGGCTCATGTGCTGTTAAGCAGATTATACAGCACTGGAATTTTGCCCTGAGACACTAATTTGTGTCTCTCGTCTCTACCCAGCCACCTATTTCAAAAAAATTACTGGAATATAATTAGCTCCGAGATCTCCACTCCACTGCCAAATTTGGAGAAATTGCTGTACCTAAAAGTGAAGCAACGGGATACTATACAGGCAGTGGTTTGCTGGAGAAATAGCTAAATCTGACTCAAAGGCAATAAATAAAGCACTAATAAGAGTCTGACAGGACTTTCAAGTGTATAATACTGTTGAAGCTTTTTGTGATTTCTAGAGATTGGACTTCGGCAGGGAGTGATGCTGCTGACGTATTTGTGTCATATTGTTTTGTCTCTTCCCACCTAAAGGAAAAAGTCATCAATGCAGTGAAATATCTAGAGTGCCCTTTTCCAACATTTTCATGTACGCATAAGGTTATTTCTAATTTTTGATTCAGGTTCAGTGACTTAGCTTTTGAAAACAAAGATAATCAAAGTGGAATTAAATTCATGCCATGGGCCCTGTGTCTTTTTTACAGAAGAGCTTTCTGGCTTTCCTTGTTGCAATGGGCATCGTAGTGACACTGGGTGATGCATACTGCTTCTCTAAAATGAACAAGCCAGGGGAGGCTGACAAAGGTAAGGTCCTCTCACTTGACTGTTCTGTGGCAGCTTGGTTCTATGTGGAGCTGCCAGGAAGGGCTCAAAACACAAGGGAGGGGGGAGATATCAGAAAGACATGAATAGGAGGTTCCAGCACCAAGTTTCCAAAAGTAGGGAAAAACAAAGTCTTCCTCTGGACTGGGTATGGTGGCAGCAATATTATTGCTATTGGTGGTGGGTTGCTATTGCTATTCCGGCACGTGGAGCTGATGCTGGAGTTGGGAGTAGTTCTGAATAAAGTGTGTTGCCAGTGGCAGACCTGGCTGTTTGGTTGCTCACTTTCACCCCAGATCTGTCACACTGAAACTGTCCCTAACAAGTGAAGAAGAAACAAGTCCAGGCTCTCAAAATAGTCCAGGTAATAACCTGGAGAACAAAATGACTTCTACTTTACTATTGCCAAGAAAAACATTTTCAGAAAACTGGCAGTCACTTTTAAACTTTTCAGCCTTTATGTGGAGACTTAAAGAACATGTTCTCTTTTGCTGTTCTCCTATGCAGGCTGTATCCTGGATGGAAAACTATACCCCTTTGGAGAGATCGCGAGGACAGATAATTGCTTCAGATGCAGCTGCAGCCGAGATCAAATGCGTTGCTGCTCCCTGTAAGTTTGAACTTCTTGGTAGCATCATCGCACATAGGAAGACCACAGCTTTCCATTTGCTGGGAATAAATGAGTTTCTAAGGGCACAAGAGAGCCTTTCCTCACCCTTGTCACAGAGCTAGGGCAAGCCACATATAGCTCTTGATCATTTGGATCCTTGGCTGTGTTTACCTTAGCTCACTTTCTGCTGACTGGGAGTGGACACAGGCCCTTCCAGACACATCCAGTTGGTGCTTGCCTTTAATTTTCAGCAACCTGTGAACCCCTCTGACACTGCAGTTAAGTCTTTCCTTAGCAGGGAAAGTGGGGGTAGGAAGGAATTCATTCCACAAGGGACTTAAATGAAGCTCCTCTAAAGGGCTTATGATGATCTGAATCCATTTCCAGAGATGCTTTTCTCCAGTGAACGTGCTGACCCTAGAGTGACAAGGCTCTGCTCTGAAGTATCTATCTCCAATATCCTCCTTTCCTCTTATCCAACCTTCTCAAAGGGCCAAAATAGCTTGATTATTATCATCGCCTTTGCTCAGGTGACACTCAATCTGTCAGGAAACATCTAGCACATTCTAAGCAAACTGGCAATAATGAAAAAATAATGGAGAAGAGACAAAACATGCCGAGACTATGTTTATGTCACACCGTAGAGTGCTATGCCAGAAATCCCTATGGTAGCACTGAGCATACTGGTGCATCTACACAGTGCAGTGCAGCAAGGCATCATTTGAGGCCCTGGAAGCTGTAGCTGTGTGGCACTCAAGCTAGCTTGGCTGGTCTTAGCCATAGTTTCAGAGGTATCTCACTCAGCACTAGTTCAAGCTATAATCACTGAACCACTGAAGTATTGAATCTTTTATTGCTCTCAGTCTAACATTTGCTTTCTCTTTGCCAATGGCAGCTTTCATACTCCTACTGGTTATGACAAAGAGAACTGTAAAGTCATTTTCAACAAGAAAAGCTGTGACTATGACGTGGTGCAGAAGAGTGACCCCTCAAAGGAGTGCGTTGTCTATTCTCGTGTGGGCTAACAACCCACCTGCTCCGAACCTCTCTGCCCTGTGGAATTCCTCCCCTTCCTACAGATGCTTTGCCATCATAGAGAAGCTCGAAGACACGGGAGATCTTGTAAGAGAGAGTACTTCAGCAGCTCACTTCTAATCTCCTAATTGTTCTAGTTCAGTATACAAGATGCATAATCAGATACAATGTCTCATTTCTGTCACTACTTGCATTGGTATGACTGAACTTTTTTGAATACAATAAATCCTGATGAAACATCCAGAAATGCTTCATAATGATGGTTCTTTTTATATAATAACACTGGGCAATGTCACCTTCTTTGAAAGAGGAACACAGTCACCTCACTACTCCAATATGCCGTGCACCAGTGCCCTGGCACAAGCCACTCTCACGCTTTGTAGGTTCTGTTCTAGCCAAGGGTCAGAGCAGGCATTTTAGCTCACCAGATGCCAAAATCCGTTATCATTTGGAAGGGATGCACTGTTTGGGACATGCTGTACAATGGCTCCTACTCAGGGCACACAGGGCACACCTGAACTGCTGCAGGAGTTTTGGCAAGATCGGTGCTGCTAACACCCGTGACCTCTGAAAAAAACAGTGAGGATGGAAGATCATCATGCTTTTTCTCCCTTTTTTTTTTTCTTTTTCTTTTTTTCAGCAATGTCATTCCCGCTCCGCCGTCGACACTGAACAAGGGAAACTCCGATCATTGGGATAGTACAACTCCCAGCCGCTATTCTCCCGCTCCCCTTCTCTCGCTGCTCTTACCGCAGTCTCGAAGAGGCGCGCCGAACCATCCTCTGCTACCAGACGTCGGAGTTTCCCTTGTTCAGTGTCGACGGCGGAGCGGGATAGTTATCTACTATAGGCACGCGCTTCATAACAACCTATGGTTGGTTAATTACAGCTGTACACGCGCTCAATTATAAGCTATGATTGGGTTAAAGTTACTGTCCACCCGCTTATTGCTTCTACTCGATTAGCGGTTGGCAGCAGGACATGTTAGCCGCTTACTTCACCTCCTTATAGATACAGTTTCGTTACAGTTGTTTACCCGGCCCCATTGTTCTTTGTTCTATCCGGGGAAGTCCCGGTGGTCATCCTGCTGTGTCAGCATGTCTTAGTTACTTTTTGATACATGGGTTGCTCAGCGATACCAGATCGTGGCCTTGCTGAATCAGCCATTCCTCCACATGTCATCACCCAATAGCAGTGGCTGTTCCCCTCCATCGCCCACTCTGACCTGTTGCCAGGTGTCCTCCAAGCCCCACTCCTGAAAGTCCGCACGCGCTGCGCTGCATTAGTAGTTCTTGCCCACACTGAAAAAGAAATATAGATCAGCCCCTGGAGACATGCTTCCTCATGGCAGCAGAGCTTGAGGTACTAATAAAAGGCAGATGCCTTCTGTCTCTTCAGTATAAAAATTCCCCACATTCCCTGGGGAGAGAAGTCCAGCCAGTGATGGACTTCAAAACCAAATCTCCCACTTGGCAATTGGTAATATCCTAAATCTGTCCACATATAGGAAACCAGGCAACAATACCCTGTAAAATGCTGTTTCTACATGGCCTCTTTGCTCCAGAATTGAGTATTAAAAACCTGCAACAGTCTGCAGTTAACTGTTGTATGGTTTGAAAAGAAACACACCTTCAGGACAAGTGGACTCTTTAATGATGCTCCATAATCATGACAAAGTCTGTTGTCTTGTAAAAGCATCAGGTTACACACAGCTGAGCATTCTTAGGGCAGGGATCCTCACCTGGCCCAAAATCAATTGTCAGCCTATATTTATTGAGCAGGGGTTCTTGCTTCTCAGGATGACTCATCTCAAGCTCTGTGAGCTATCAGTAAAATCAGAAGGATTTATTGTGGTATGTTTTCTCTGGCTTTGTTTTTGGTAATTTGCTATGAACATTGTTTTAAACTTTCTTATGGCTTCACTTAAGATACCTCCTTTTGGGAAAAAAATCCAAATATTTTGCAAGCAGTGGTATTACATTCTTAGCCTGTTAAAGTTCTCCGCACCACAGGCTGGATATCAGTCAATAACTTCGTGTTCCTGTGCAATTGCTTCCTGCAAGGCTGAAAGAATGTGAGGGGCCAGCATTAGAGTCAGTTCAGCTTTTTCCAGTACAAACATTTGCATACGCCTTTTTAAAATCTGACTTTCATTCACTGATTTAATCATATCGTTCCTCACAATTCCCCTAAACAGCAGCATGTGGAAATGAATGTTCTCACGTTGCTTAAGGTCTTAAGGTAAGTTTTCTCCAAAGAGTTTTCATATCCTGCAGGAAAGGAACAGTTTTGAAATTTGTCCTGAATGACTTTCCCCCTTTTCTGCCAGCTCATGTCAAAATTACACAGAACACAGCCTCAACCGGTACCTGAAGGAATGTTCTCACTTACAGAACACACAGCTGCACCTTCTTAGGGGAAGTAATATTTTGAGCATGGAGATCCAAAGACTTCCTACCTAAATAGCTCACTAAATAGCTCACTAAATAGGACTGTTTCTTGAGAAAATCAGTTTTCTTTTTTTTTTTTTGAATCCCAGTTTTAAAAATAAACATTTTTATTGCTAACAGAAGTGACTTGAGGCTCCTCATGGATTATTTTTTAATTCAAACCCCTGAGAACTGCACGCATCAGGATTAACATCCAGTTTGTTGTAGACTAGAACTGTGCCATGTGATACTGGAATGATTTCAGTATTCCAAGTTTTGCCCTACCACAGTCTTACAAATTAAGGCTACATTTTTCTTCTGAAACTTATGAAAATTAGTTTATTACCTCATAGTCACATTCATGTTCTTAATATTGGTGGTTCCTCAGTAAGACTTCACATTTTAAGTGATTTTCGGATACTTAGTTCACTTTTAAATTAAATAGAATTTCATTCCGCTTATTCCCTTATTTGGACCTTTATTTATTTATTTATTTATTTATCTATCATTATGAGCCTTATTACCTCCTAGAGTCCCAAGTGTTTCTGTAGAATCTAGGTGCCAATTTTCCTACAGATGAAGATGACTTTCTCAGTGCAAGAAGATTTCTGATCTGCTGGCAGCACCAGTAACAGCATGAGTGACTGAAACAGGAAATCTGGCACAGGCTTTGGATCTCATGCTTAATATATTCATTAAGGTTATGAGACTGGGAAGAAACAGCACATGTGATCAATGTGATTAACACATCCTTCCAGAAGTTATCCGCGGGTGGGAAAGCCCATCTTCCACAGCAAGGGCACCTCCTCCACCACATGTACTTGAAGCAGAATCTGAACAGCCCAGCACAAGCAAAAGCTGACACCGGAGAAGCCAGAAAATGAATTCTGGTGAGTTTACCAGGCCCAGGAAACAGAGAGAGAACTGACCTAGAGGCTCCAGAGAATAGTCTGGCTTCACTGAGACCCAGAAATTCCCTCCAGATGTTTAAAAAAAAAAAAAGATCTTTTAGTTTCAACATGCAATTGTATTGGGTTTTCTATTAACAGAGTTGCTGACAGTACTAAAACTATTCCCCCTCCCGCCCCCAAATGAAACAATCTTGGCAACAAGGCTCAGGAATCTTGACTCCCTCTTGCTATAAAGTGGAAAGCCTCTCTACTGAGAGGAGAAATGCTTAACAGCATTGTTGCAAGCAATGTTTTTTTTTTTTTTTGCATTCATGAGATGATCCAGCTGCAGGAAAGTAGGATGATATATCACTCACCCTCTGTTTTGAATACTTGTCATTATTTGCATACCACAAATACGAGGGTTATATGTGTAGGACAGAAACATGGAGAGGTACCAGTTCAGTTTTCCATCCTTCACAGCAATGAAACTGCTTGTTGATTACTAGCCAAATTCCACTAACTTTCTCGGAAATCCCAACAGAACCTCCCCAAACCTGGAATATCTTTGTGTTTGATTTGCTTGGTAAGACACTAAAGAATAAGTTTTTGCTATTTTTATATTCACCTCTGCAGGAAACACCGGACAGGCCATGCAAGAGCTCCTTAGAAACAACACATTGTTATTGTAAGTCCAATTCAGATTCTTAAGATTTCATAGTACTCGGAGTCAATCTGTTGACATGTATGTGATCAGAGAGCCATGGCAGTACCATACATGCATTTGAGCTGCAACCTATTTCACGTTTGAAGGAATAACAAAAACAAAATGCTAGCTGTCATTTTGTGAAAAAAAATTACATAAAGTCTGTTAAATGTTCTACTCTTTCAGGTGCTGTGACTCCTGTTTGCTCTCTTAAAGAGGGGGAAAACAATTCTTCTAGCACAAGTATTCTCTCAGTAACTGTTAAAATACTTTCAAGAAGTAGTCACAGACAGTGTGGGGTTTTTACAGCAGTGTTTCCGGGGCCTCCTTCTTGACACTGCTATGCAGTGCATGCTGTTATTATGAACTATATAGCCCAGGTGCGATTCTGGTGAAACCTGCCAGAGATAAAAGCCACAACAACCCTCTTTATGTTGTTCTGTTCTAGTTGCTGCCCATTAGGAACAGACAGGAAGGGTGTAGAACAAGAAATGGGATGAAGCAGGATTTTATACCTTACAGTGGAAAACAGCAGAGAAGAAAAAAGAGGAAAGATCCCAACAGCCAAGATACCCCACGGATTTGGCTGAAGCATTCTGTGGCTGCCCTCCCCACCCCAGTCCGTTCTGAGTCCGTGCAGCAATAATATCCAACCGCTGCGTTTTATCTTCATGGAATCAGTGACTAATAAGTTTGGAAAATGGAAACAAGCTCATGCTCTCTAAATAGAGCTGAAATACAGTGTAGGTGGGGTTTACACAGAATTAACTGAGCTTTCCCCAAAAAAAAGCCCAGAGGTTGCTGAAATAAGTAACCGACACTGAAGTTAAGCCTCCTTTCATTTTGTGCATGCATGTGCAGGTCGTGTTAAAGATGGAAGACTGCACAAATTTGGTACCACCTGGAGGACCAAAGGCATGCTTCCAATGTCAGTGCAGCCAGAGCGGGGTCCACTGCTGCACCATGTAAGTTCCACAAAGCCAGAGGCTCCGGTGGCAAGAACTACAGCAACGCTCCCATCCGCCACCCTTCCTATAGCTAACTCCTTAAGTCATGCCTCCATCAAAAAGTCTTTACTTTTTCATAGACTTATGATCTTCATTTATTTAATCAGCTGCAGGGTCAGGATAACAAGCTGTGTTTGGAATCACTGTGCTTTCTCATTTCTGGAATAAACTTTTCTGTCATTTTTTGGTTCACTGAAGATTTCTAAGATCTTTTTGTTACCATGTGGCTTGAATTGAAAGTTAGAAGTGTAGGAAATATTGCATTTCCCATAAATTGGAGATCTCTTTTTGGCTAGCTCTGTCACTCCTAGCCATTCTGTTTTACTGCCTCTGGACTTTTGTCCTTGCTGCTATAGAATCTGTGGCTATCTTCCTCAGTGCTACCCACACTGCAGAGATGGAGGTCTCCTCCTTGCAAACGCAGCCTGGCATTTGCGGTTGGTTCTTTAGATTTTCTTGTCTGTCTCTGCGGCCCTTGCTTAGCACTGATCCTTCATTTGGGGATCATGGCCTGACAGGATTTTCCAGACTAGCTGAGGAATTACCACGTGTTTTAAAAAAAAAAAGCATTTGCGCCTTAGCAAGAGGGATCTTTGCTTATCCACAGAACTAAACAGGGAAAAAAATGAAGTGTTTCTCATCCCACTGAAATTGCATTGAATTAAAACTGAAATTTGGCCCAGGGATGGGGCCTCTGCTACATATGGAAGGAGACAAGGGTGTTCAGATCAGGGGAGAAATGACGTTGCTGTCTCCAGCTTGGGCCTCCCAGCTTGAATTGAGACCTCAATTCAAATTTCTGCTATGCCATATATTACCTGGGACAAGTCAGGCACACAATCTGTGCCCCTTGCCTGTAAAATTAATGCAATTCTTTGCTAATGCCTATACCAGGAGAGATCTGAGGGAATAGGCTTTGAGGTTTGTGGGTATATGAGCCTCAGAGTCAACAACAATACTCTCACCAAGATAAAACTTCCTTCTACCACATTTACAGTGTTTCTGTGTCAACAGCGCATGGTATATTTTACTGCTGTTTGCTTGTGCTTTTCCTTAGAACAGTTGTCCTTTATCACATGCAAATGTGGCAGACGTCATTTAACAATTTAAAACCAATGTACATTATACATAGCATTGTAGGTTTAAGGTCAAGATTAATTTATTTGTAAAGCTGTGTTTACTTATGATCTGTGAGCTGATAAGCCTCATGCTTCTTCTTGCTTTCCCCTGCTCAATGGCGGTACCAGTCAACCTATTGGTTTTAATGACTGGATACGTGAACTTATCTTCCATCAGGAGTCCTGCACTTACTCTCTCCTGCAGAAAGTGGATCCCTCTCAAGAATGTGAGAATAGTACTGAAATGCTGGGTTAAGAAACAAGGTTCCTGGACTGCTTTCATTCTAGTGCATCTCTTCTAGCTTTAAGTTGTTTATAGAGCAATGCTCTTCATGGGTATTAGCTAGTTTGTTGGGGTTTTTTAATAACATTACTGCTCCGAAATGGTGTTGTATTTCTCTCTGTTGATTGCCTAGCACTGAAAGATACAGAAAAAACAAGGCTGATAATCTTGCATTAGTCTCATTATCTCTGTGGTCATCAGTGAGATGTAACCAGAAATCCTAGCTGAAGAATGACTGAGTAAAATAGTGAGGTAAATCTTCAAGAAAGTCCCCAAGATTTTCCCCCGCTTTAGGAAGAAACAGGATACTCTGTTCATCAGCATTAGTGGAAAGAGGGCGCAGAACTGTGCAGAGCACTGATATTCTTAGAATGTTTTTAGTAAGAAATAAACTGGTTGGGAAGACAAGAAGAGGTTTCAACAGAGCAATGTCTGTTGGAGATACCTGTTCCCCACACAAGCAAGGCACCTGTCATCCTGTACACAAACAATGTGAACAAGAAACACAACGTAATGTGGGCCACAAATGACCTCAGTAATCAATATATGGATGGACTATCTACATAGAGTTTGCTGTTCTGAGTGGTTTCAGCACCACAGCATGTTGTTAGGGTCCCCTGAGTTCACAGATCATGCAAAGAGCTTCTTCGCTGTCCCCAGACACTGCCCAGGCTCAGACAGGTCGCTCCCTGCTGCGTTCCGAAGCAAGCTGCTTGCAAGAACTTCTATCCATACCTGGCATAGCTTGCACCTAGAAAACAGGGAGGGTCCTGCAATGGGAACAGCTGGGCGGTCACTGCTTATCTGAAAAGTTGAGAGAGAGAACACACATGCGCATTGGTTGGATTTTTGTTCTTTGGAGTCGAGCAACAAACACGTTCTCTGGCACTCAGCACCAAACCAGAAAGTTGACTGGGTTTTGTCTGTAACAAATTCTACAAGTCTCACTCCAGTACACCAACATCACAAATTGCGATGTGTCTGGTAACTTTTGTTCACATACAAAAACTGTTGCAGGGTGCCTGTCAAGAAAAATACTGCATGCTAACTCCACAACATGCAAGAAGAAAAAAATGGCTCAGTATTATTAAGAGAATTAAGACAATGTAATTTGATGGTCCTTTTCTTCCAACCTATCATCAAATACTTTCTCCAGATTACCTTTCAGGACATGGAGGAGCCCATATCTTGAACAGGACTCTGTGGTACTTCCCACAGTATTTTCAGCCAAGGTGAAATAGTTACTTCTCAGCACATAAAGGTTACAAAGAGCAGGCATGCAAAGCTAGGGCCCATCCTTAGCCATCCCACAGACGTAAATCAATTAGGTCAGGCAGCATAGGAACAGGACGTCTGAAGGGAGCGTGTGAACTCTCTCCATCTTCACTGCAACCAACACAAAAGGCAGCTTTGGTCTAGGATCAGGGTGTATTGCTTTGTTATCCTACTGAGCCTTTTTTCCCCCCTTTAACAGAAAAATGCACATGCTCTGAAATACCTCCTCTGAAACACTGACAGTATCCCAAACCACAATGATGCTGTTAAATTGGCTTCATACATATTTGTGAGAGATCCAAAGGGGACATTTGGACTGTGTTGGCATCAGTAAAGAAATTCCAAGTGCCCGTGCTCATGGGCTGACCTGTTCTGTTGGTTTACCAGTGATTAGGAGTCAAGGGCATGAGCTGTGTGGCTGTGGTCTTAGTCATCTCCTGTTCCAGGGCAGTGCACACATCAGCATTGCCAAATCTAACTTATTCACGATAGGCTAATTGTGGGCAGCTTTAATCAAACCTATGGATACCTGCAAGCACTTCAGCTCTTTTCTGCCATCCTGAAGAAAGGTCTGGTAACTGATTTACCCAACCTACTGAGTTGAAAGCCAGCTAAGGCTGTCCCCTGTGAGCGGTGGTCTCACTGTGACATGCATTGCAATAATGCTGGCTTTCTCATATGGACTCCCTGAGCTAGCTCTCAACTCTGGAGTTTGGGTAGAAGATGTGGAGTGGCCACCCCAGCTTGGAGTTCAACCTCAACTCTCAAACCCACACAATAAGGCAACGCAGTTAGGCAGCCAGAGTAGTTAGTTCAAGTATTGCAGGCTGCGTAGCCCTGGTAATAAGGGGAAGGCTTCTTCCCCTACCAGGGCTATGCAGTTTACAATATTTGAACCAACTAGATAAAGCTAAGCAAAAGGGGACTGTACTTGACTCCTTTGCTATCAAATTACTGTCCTAAGCATTTGGAAAGCATGTCTGTCCCTGACACGTACAACCTCTGCAGAAAAGGGACCATATCTCGTCGGCTACAAGGTTGAAGGAAGAAAATATATGATGCCTATTTTTTCCCCACTCACAGAGGACCTGAGCATATAGGTCTTCTACATGATGGAAAACTAAACAAGGAAGAAAACAGTTATCTAGGACCCTTTTCTAAGGGCCTACAGATGCTAGCCACTCTCCACAGAAACCCTGCTTTACATGTAACCCTTCCAACCACCACTCCTTTTCCACAAGAGCCTTCTTTCATCTTCAGCTGATGAACAAGCAAGCTGAATGATTGTTCAAAGTTCCTCGCTTTTAAAACCTAGATAGTTCAAACTAAGCATGCAAATTTTGTTGTGAGTGACAATCACAATGTCTCTAATGGGTTTCTCAGGACAAGTGCTAAATATTCTTTCCAGGCTTGAAATTCCTTTTGAAGTACCACCCATAACTGCCTTCCAGCCACACCTATTTCTTCAGTGCCTTTCAGAACCAAACCTTCCTGTACATAATTGGATTATTTTAATAATGTCCACCCCATGAGGTCATTTTGCAGAAAACTCATTGGAGTTATTCATGCATGTTCAGTTCGCTCAAGGACTGGTATCATAAATTCCCTCTCTATATAAGTTCTTTGGGAACATGAGCTTCTTACAGGTTGTCTCCTTACTGGAAGCCTCATAATTCTGCAAGAATGGTGAGTCCTTACATCTTATACGGTAAAAGACCATGGTATTTTGCTATAGATTTTAAAGGAGGTTCTGTTGGATTTATCTCAGTACTCAGAAATCTAAGCAACTTGGAGAAAGTAGAAATTCTGTGGTTTGAGAGCTAAAGTCGGACAGAAAGGCACAGGCAGGTAAGAACCTTGAGTAAAGGATATCAGCATGTATATGGCAGGAGATGTCTAATAGGATTCCAGCTAAGGCTTTTTATTATAACCTGTTTTCACTTACCTGTAGTGTTTGGAGGTAATCTCTTTTCTGACAGAAAGCAGCTCTGTTGTGTCTCAACCTAGAACTGGCCTTCATTTTTGTGAAAACTGGATAACATCTGAACATTTAGTTAAACTAAAAAACATTATCTTGATTTTTATTCATTTGCAGCTCTGTTGCAGTTCTGTGGGTTTTAACCTCTCCTCCGCAAAATTAAATGCTAGTTCTTCCTCCTCCCACCTCTCAGATATGACTTCTTTTTGTGAGTCACCAGTTCTACTCTGTCCGAAAAACCCACATATAAATACAATATATGTGTGTGTGTATATGTCATTGTTTATTCCTGGTCTACCTTTCCTCTCTTACCAAGATTTTAAATTCATCACAGCTAATTCCACCCTAGAGTTCTTGCACTTATTTCCTTCATATCCCCAATGAAAGCCCTTCAAACGTTTCAAACTAATATTGAAGGATAAGGGACTTGCTGAGGAACTTCAGCTGAACTTTCAGAAAAAAACTGCTAACAAAGGTCATAAAATAGAGAATTATCTAGGTTGGAAGGGCCACCTGCAGGTCATTTGGTCCAACCTCCTGCTCAAAGCAGGGCCAAATCTTGAGGGTTCAACTTCAGCTAAAGTTCTTCAGCTTGTTCCTAATCCTTCAATATTAGGGTGAAACATCCAGTAGGTTCTTCAGACTTCAGTGAAGAAGTTTTTACAACTGTGAGTGAGGTTAGTGGCAGAGACAGTCGGTGACCAATCCTATGGAGAAAATAACGACAAGAAAAATGAATGGGGAGGGGAAAGGAGTAGAACACACTACTTTCACAAACAGTATCCGAGTCTATCATCTGTCCTGTATTAGGCAATGCTTGATTTTAACAGCTTGGAAAGACAGACTTTCTTTTCCCCTCCTAAATGATGCTCTACCTCTGCTCCTTCTAAATGGCTCAGTATTCCTGACTGCGTGTTAAAGTGTCTAAACTGCAAAAGACAATGGATTTTGATTTGAAACCACAATGTATTTTCCTATTTCTAATGGTAGTATTTATCCTCAAGATATCTTAGTAGTAACTTAAGTATTCATATTAATTCTGCTTTCTTGTTCAGAAAATCATCTTGGCCTGCCTTCTTGTTCTTGCCATTAGTGTGACACTGTCCAATGCTGATTGCTTCATTCAGCCATTGAAGCTAGAAATATCTGATAAGATCACAGGTAAGAGATCAACTGTCCTCAACTTGATAGACATCACCACAAGCACTGCCTGATTTGATTTGCCCATTAGGTGCAATTTATCACAATTTAGAAATAAGTGGAAAGAGAAACCACTAGGAAATGGGGGGGAAATGCGGTATGGAGAGCAGGGAATTTATAATATGTTATAAAACCAGAAGAGTTTATTAGAGGAGCATCACACAGGCCAAACTACAAATGAATTTTGTCAAGGAAAATAGCATGGGCTTAGTTTATAAATCTACATGAAGTAATAATTCATGTTTTCACTATGGCAGCATATTTAGAAATACAGAGAAGGGAGAAGAAGGATCTTTCTCTATGTGTGTGTGGTCAGTATAAAGCAGGAAACAGATTAGCAAATGTTCAGCACACTGGTCAGTTTACTCATTAGTTGTTTCCCGATCCCAAGGAAAGTTCTTAAGAACAGAATGGCTGCTTCCCTTGAGTCTGGGACTGCTCTTCCTGAACACAGCTAGTCTATCAGTCTGCAGATGAGTGGAGCTGCAGGAAAATAAGTGCTCAAAAGAAACATGCAATTATTTGGACACAAGAAGAGCTGATGTGTGCCAGTATGGAAAATAAACTGAGTGCCCCAAAATAGAGCTTTTTCTGGGGAAGCTAGTGCTCCAACTAGAAAAATGAGTAAACATTGCCAAAGAAACAGAACATATTTATGGGCAAAGACACAACATAGCACCCCCAAATCCTCCATTCTGTCTTGTCCTGCCCTCATAAAATTCTGCTTTCCAGATCACTCATTTAGGAAGTTTATTCATAAAATCATGGAATAGTTTGGGTTGGAAGGGATATTTTAAGGTCATCTAGTCCAAACCCCCCTGCAATGAGCTGGGACATCTTCAACTAGATCAGGTTGCTCAGAGCCCTGTCCAACCTGACCTTGAATGTTTCCAGGGATGGGGCATCCACCACCTCGCTGGGCAACCTGGGGGTCGGGGCTTGCCCCGACCCAGGTGCAGGACCTTGCACACTTGGCCTTGTTGAACCTCATGAGGTTCACACGGGCCCACTTCTCGAGCTTGTCCAGGTCCCTCTGGATGGTATCCCATCCCTCAGGCATGTCAACCACACCACTCAGCTTGGTGTCATCTGCAATTCCATGAGTGTTGGACAAGAACTTTGTATCCAATATGTGCTTTCTTACTGCAGCTGAGGACTGGGAAGTTTTCCGGGCAGATTTAGTCTTGCTCTAAATGAGGAGTCAACAATAGTTGGTGTTAATGAGGGGGGAATTCAAAGCCTTTTCCTAATTCTGACCAGATCTGTGCCTAGTTGTCTTTCTCCTGGGTGCTCCAATTCCTGTACTTAAGATGAGCTACTCCAGGAAACCGATGCTGCCAAGAACCACAGGAAAGAGAGGGACCCAGGATACCCTTCTCCATGCGTTAGAATAGTAGCAGTCCTGCTCTGTTGGGGACCCTCAGTGTTTGCCAGATAGGGATGTTAATGTAAAAAGCCAACAAAGATCCCACCATTTTGTACAAGCAATAGAGTTGTTAGTGCAGTAGGTCTGACACGGAAGGCTGCTTGCACACTATGTTTTCAGGCTGCCATGACTCGAATGGAAAGCTGCATGAATTTGGTTCCCACTGGAGGAATGCAGACTGCTATGACTGCTCCTGTTCCAGGGACGGAATCAGCTGCTGCTCCAGGTAAGTTAGGAGCAGCAGTGGGGGTTTTCCTCCACTGCCATGATACAGCACAAAGCACTTCCCTTCACACAGGGGTCCCTAAGAAATGACCGTGACCCTCCTCTCACTCACTTCGTATCACAAAGTTATGCATTAGCCCAACACCATCATCACTGAGCATGCAAGAAGTTCCTTTGACAAATATAGCTCGTGTTTAAAAAATGATTCTTGATTTTAAAAAAGGACTTAATTCTTCTTGAGGCTAAAAATTCATGCAAGATACTGATTCAAGAGAGAACACGTAGTTACTTACTTCTATGGCTCCTAATCCAGATCTTCCCAAAGCCACACATAGCCCCTCTTTACTCTGAGAGGCAGCTCAAGATACATTGGCCTGCCTGTACTTTTTACTATAGTGATACCCAACCGCTCATGCAATTCTTGTTCCATATTATGGCTGGGAAAAAAAAAAAAATCAATGATATTTGAGTAGCAAATAAACACAACAAACATCCCTTGGATGTAAATCAGACCAGTAAACAACTCTCCCCTAATCCTGCTTAAGCAGCAGGCTAAGTAACTTTTGAGCTGGGAGCTTCATGTGAGCTCCCTTTTCTGCTCCTGAACACCACCTCAGTATAGCCTATTCATATTGAAAATGTAGATACCATCTGAAATGGAAGCTGTTTACTTCTTGGTCTCATCACCTCTTTTTCTTTTCCCAATGACAGCTTTGCAACACCAGTTAGCTACGATGAAGAGAAGTGTGTAAGCATTTTCAACAAGGAGACCTGCACTTATAAAGTAGTGGAGAAAAACGATCACTCAAAAGAATGCCCAGTCCATGGGTGGGTGGGCTAACAGAGAAGGATTGTGGATTTGGAGGATAATTCCCTCTTTTTGTTTTAAGGGTTCTCTCCCTCACAAATTCAAAAACAGTGAAAAATACAGCTGTTGAGTGAAATCTACTCATAAAACCTAACACATGATAAAACTAAATATCTACTCACAAAAGACTCTCTTGGTTTCTCTGCCTTCTGCTTCCCCATGAAGAAAGAACTGATTTGTTCCTTCCTTGAGAGCAGAAATTAAAGCCAACATTTTTAAGCATCATCAGTAGCTGCTAATTTTAATTCTTCTCCAGTCACACATCAGTGCCAGGGAGTATACTGTTATCTGTGCACAGCTGTACCTTAAAGCTAAAATAAAATCAGATGAAGCATCAGAAATTCATGTGACTTATTTTCTTTGAGGATGGAAGCCTAAAGAATTAACATTCCAAAAATCAATGGGAAAGATATGAAAAGCAACTTAAAAATCTTTCTGAACACTCTCCTTTCTAGGACAATGTCTTATATGATGATCTTTTATCCTACAAGGTTCGCTGGAGCCTGCCCAACCTATGGACTGCAACAGCCACCAGCTACCCAGTCTAACCCAGCACTATACTTCCATTGCACCCACAGCACAGCAGACCCAGTCCTCAACCTGGGGTTTGGGTAAAAGAAAGGGTCCTTTATTCAGATTAACCTTTAAGAAATTCAAGTTATCAAATTGGCCAATGGACAGGATTGTGGCTGGATGGAGAGACTGATCTGGACTGGGCTCAAACAGGGAAGAAGCTCGGCAAATCCACAAACAGTAACTGAGTGGGATACACGGGCTGGTATAAGCTCTCCCTCGGTGCACTCCTTCATAATCTTTATGGGTACATTTGTTCAGTTGCCTCTTTCCACAAGTGACTATGAGCATCCTATGTGTCCATATCCTCTTTTCCCTATAACAGAAAGAGTGTATAAGAGCTTCCATAGTTCCTCGTTTCGAATTATGGAATGAGCACACACCTTGTCAGCAGGGCCCAGTCTTGCTGTCTGCAGGGGCAAAGCAAACCTCAGCTTCTGTCAGCCTTGACCACATGTGCAATGGTGAGCAACACAGGACCCTAGGAATTACATGCCAGTGATTTATTCCACCTCTGCTTCCCTTTCTCCTTCCCCAGGAAGACAGCCCTGCTGGTTATGCTTTTTAAAAATTGCTTGCCACACACCCTCTTGGAAGAGGGCCCACAGTAACATACTTCATACAACAGTTTACAAGCCAAAGCTGTTAATGTCACTGTGCAAATAGACTAAAGGTGTCACAAAGCCCATGAGGCACTTGCCTCAAGAGCACCAACAATTACATCTACTGGGAAAAAGGTTAGAGGGTTCTGCATGATTTGAGCTGCATCTGTCCCACTTTCTCCTTTCTAGGCTACCAAAACCCACGCAACACTGTTTGAGGTCTTGTGCTCCACATCAGATAAGACACAGGTGTCAACAGGCTGCCCAGGAGCACATGCAAGATTGGGCTGTAACTGAACCGATGTTCTTGTGAAGCCCAGGAACATGCTGTATGTAGAAGTTCAGAGCTTAACACCCAAAATACCTTAGTTTGAGAACAAAGGATACCTCTTCCCATATTATCTTTAGACAGTGGGATTTTGATCATATACTTACAAGAGCTAACTTGACAATTTGTCTGTTACAACACCCATTTATTTTGTAGTTTACCTACAAACTCACCCGAAACTGACTGCTGAATTAGTTTTTTTTCTAACATCTACCCATATCTGGAAGCTACCGGGACCTGTTTGTGGTGTTTTTACGCAGATAGTCAATAATAGTGCATTGTGGAGCAAGCTTTGTAACCAACTATTTAGGCACATGATTAGTATCTGTCTTGATTAGATGTCCTTAGTGATAAGGAACTATTTCATAGAATCAGTAAAAAATAAGATCCAGACTTCATAATTATATTCAGGAAGACTACAAGCTAGGGAATACAAAGACTAAGAATGTAACAGTAACCAAAAGGCAATGTGCTCTGATGACATTTCGGGAGGCAGTGGTATAAACTTTCTCAGTATTTGCAGAGATAGTCTGAGTTCAGTACGGAGACACCTGCTTCTGAACCCCTGAATTATTCCTTTTCTGCAGTACCATAGCCTAAACTGAAAATGTTGATGAGTCTGGAATTGTGACCTGCATTTGACTGAAGTTGAGCTTTGTGTTTATGGTTTCTGTATACAAGAGGTCAAGTTCTGTGCAGTCTTCCGAAAGAGGAGACCATATTTTTCCTTCCTGCCACCTTCCTCCCCCCCTCAGTTAATTCCTTTTCTGCATCACTAAAGTCTGCTAATTTCTTTTTCTCCAGTTGTTCTGAGGGCACCAGTCTTTTCTATTCTGCTGCAGATCACTACCTGATCTCTGAAACAGAATGTTTCACTGTGTGCTTAAGTTTGCCGGTTTGAGTGCCCTCAGAGAGAGTAGAAGCAGATGAGGCATCCTATTATCTAACGTCTGAAAATTGTCCAAAGGCTAGGTGCATTACAACTCCTGAGTCATTTCAGATGGACTCTACCCAAGCACCAAGGCCATGAGAGGAAGTTTAAAAAACCAAGCCATTATTCTATCCCATATATTACAGGTGCCATCCGTGTACAGACAGAATTCATGTTCTCAGACATGAATCTTACTGTTCACAGCAGGTAGAACGTTCAGATTCATAGCCTGTCCCAATATCCAATGAAGAAGAGCAAAAAAGTTTGCCTGCCAAGAGGAGGTGGGCATTTGTGAGGCCATCCTGATTTGCTATAGCGGAATGGAGTGTGGACAGATCATTTTGGAGCTTGTGTAATAGTCTTCAGCCTTTTTATACAGCATAAAGGAGAGATTTTTCTCTGTGTTATTGCCATCACAGCAGCAGATGCAATTTGAGCTCCACCCACAAAGAGGAGCTCGTCTTCTTACTAGGTTTGTTCCTGCAGCAATAAGCTGCCTTTACCTGAGACTTCAGCTCCCTAATTGGTTTAATCCAGTGCATGTGCAGGCTGTTAGTTTGTTACTTGCCTCTAGCTACCGCCTTCCTTATTCTAGCACCAAATTTTTGTTTTCCAGTGTTCTGGTCCAACTCCTTGTTCTGGATGACCAGCCCCAGCCCCTTCAGCACCTGCCAAAGATGCTGAAGTTGGGTTAGAACCATTTTGGAACTTCACCCACATACTTGCACATACAATCACAATTCACCTACCACAAAGCCCATGTGTTTCTTGGGAAAACTGGCTGACAGCGTGACTGCAAGCAGAAATACTAGCTTGCCTCTTCTGTTTCTGCTTCCCACTCTCACCTGCTTGGAAAGCTCAAGACTTACCATTCACAAAACAATCTATCCACATTCAGTGACATTGCTTGGGAGCACTGTCCCCATTAGCAGCTAGGCCATGAGCCTGTTTACCTCCCTTTGCATGCCTATGCTAAGAAAGCATATTTGAAGGCGTCTTCTAATGACACCATGCCTAGCACAGACTCCAGCACTTTAGGGTTGAGGCTAGAGGACTTGGAAATACTTTCTGAGAAACTACTGCACCATAGTGCATGGGAATTGTAGGGTTGCTGGTTTTAGTTTCCACCAAAGGAGGTGACACAGGAAGAGTAGCAGCATGGATGCAGAGAGACTTTTTACCAGGGCCTGTAGTGGCAGGACAAGGGGTAAAGGTTTTAAACTAAAAGATGGTACATTCAGGTTAGATACAAGGAAGAAATTCTTTACTATGAGGGTGGTGAGACACTGGAACAAGTTGCCCAGAGAAGTTGTGGATGCCCCATCCCTGGAAGTGTTCAAGGTCAGATTGGACAGGTCTTTGAGCAACCTGATCTAGTGGAAGATGTCCCTGCCCATGGCAGGGGGAGCAGACCTAGATGATCTTGAAAGGTCCCTTCCAACTCAAACCATTCTATGGATGTCTTTCTGTCTGCAAGAGACTTCCAGGTTCAGTCGTAAGGCATGTCCATAGAGAACACCAAGTCTTAAGTAAGCTGTGACCAAAGATTTACTTTCCTTTTTAAGGCTGAGTAGACTTATGCACCCAAAGTCCAGAAAAGCCAGCCTTACCGGCACTCCTACATGATCCAGACCTATTTAACCACATTTTAAATCCACCCAAGCACCTTTCTCCACCATCTGCCAAGTCTTGTTATGATACGTGGATCTACCCTGTCTGCTATGCAGAAATAGGAAAGGTTCATTTCATGTCTAATCCAAAAATCCTCCAGGAATCAGTCTGCTCTTCTCTTGTCTGCTCCAAGTTTCAACATGGAAACAGATGATGTTACCTGTCGCATCTAGTTTTGCAACACCAGAAGCACAGCAGGGACTTGACTCCCTTCTGTAGCAAGGAGTCTAGCTGTGGGAGGATGACAAAACCTTCAAAGTCAAGAAAGCAGAGACAGAGCGTACAAAGCTCTGCTTTGCTCTTCCCACTTTTGCTAAGTGACGTTTTGTCTTGACATTTTACTACTTCAACACATGCAGCTACAATCCCATACAAAGAATACATCCCCCCACCCTCAAAGCCTTAGATCATAACACCACTAGCTCTACATAGTGGAAAGGAAACATTCACATAAGAGTTTCCTCAATTATCCTGAAACGTTAAAGGTTTAAGAGACTCTGCAGAACCTTGGGAGGCAACACAGCCCGGGCAGAGCAGAAGAGGTTGTGTGGTCTCTTCCCCCGTTTCCCTCTCTCCACCTGGTAGCACACAGCTCTCCCACTAGCCCTGCTAGAAAGAGAGGCAGTTTCGGATAGCTGGTTCTGGTCCCTCTACTCCCAGTAATTCTTTTCAAGGCAAGTCTTTTGAGTACTGGAAAGGTGTTCTTGCCCTAAAAATGAAGTCTAGTGCTTACCCTACCAACTACCAAGACTTTTAAACCAAACACCAGAACACACATGTCATAAATCTGATGGAAGTTTTCCTACCAAACAGTGTTTGTCACCTAAAACTTAATGGTTTAGTACCCATTCATGTTTTGTTTCCATTAAGATTTTTGCCCCAATCTGAAAAATAAAATCCAACTTAAACAATCATAAAAAAGGGAAGTGCATATCTCATTTACATTATGCATACCAAAGAAGCTAGAGATTTGCAGTTCACATTCTGCTTCATGCTAATTTTAAAAACTTAGATAAATTCAGTTCATTATGATTTTGCTTGTTCACTTTGCTCTTAGTTAACTCGTCTGTTGGTATGCAGGAAAGTTTGCCTTGGCACCTTTTGAAAGCCTAAACGTTTCTGTTCAAATCTATTGTTATGTGCATGTTTCCGTGGGCCAAGCTGTGGTTTATTTTAGGGCAAACTGATTGGCTTTATAATAGGTATTTACATGAAACTCCAGAACACACAAGTCATATGACCAATCTAAAATACTCAGCAAGACCAGGTTACTTTAACACTTCTCCCCACCCCCAAAAATTCTCTTTTCACATTTCATTTATTTCAGTATGTAAGTCTCAACTACTGAGCCATGCTTTTTACACTTCTCCAGGGCTCCAGTGCTTTTGCATAGTCAATACTTCAAGTAGATCTCCATTATGGAGCACTGAAACTGCAGTCCTTTGCCACCATGAAATGATAACCTCCTTCAAAATATCCCAGTATTTTCTCCACTGTAATTCCAGAGGTTTCTCCCGTTGCTGCCCTGGCCTGCCAAAGATGGGGCAAATCTAGAGACAGAGAGAAGCAGTTTTGTTTAACAGCTAGCTATAATGGCTCAGAGACTGTGAAAGAATTCATTCCCTAAGCTGTATATCACAGAAGTCACTCCAGTCTGCTGTATGAAGGACACAGTAGCTGGACTGGGATGAAATACCAGCTTGGGACCGTGTAGCTTCTCTAATGTCCTATACTGAGCCAAGTTACTCTCATTAGAGTACAACAGCTCCCTGAGGCACTTTGCCTCCCCTTTTCCGTTCCTACTTTGGGACTTGCTTGATCTCTCCTAACAACACTATCCCTGAGTATCCCCAGGTCCTGCACAGGGAGGAAGCTTCCTGGGGGCTGTGAGATCTTATTTTATTGGGGTACCCTCCTGCTCTTGCCTTGCTCCTGGACAAAGGGATACTGTCCTGTGCACCAAAGGTGATGGTCAAGGAGAGGCGAGCAGGGGTCTGGCTTGGTGCAGTATTCACTCAGAATTCTTTAGACTCCCGAAGTCATAGATTGGATTTAACAAAAGCCTCTTTTTTCCAGGTCAGTTGTTTGTTCTTATTTGTAGTATTTGAGTGTGTAAGGCAGACTATTGAACAGGTACATTCAAAGCACAGAGTATTGTTCTCTAATATTAACAGCAAATTATACAAATGGGTTAGATAAGAGATCAACTCTGTAACATTATTATGAATCCTGGCAGAAACAGTTGTGAGCACAACACCCAGAAGTACAGCCTCTGGTTTGGCTACATGGCTGGCCTCAGGCCTATGTTTTTGGGATATAACTTCTGTTGGGCAGCCAATATTCCTCATTAACCTCTCTCTTCACTTTCCTCCAAGTATCTTTTCTGAATCTCTTTCAAATGAGTTTGAAAGTTAGAACAACCAAAATTGTATGAGAAATGGAGAGTGGCATGCCAGTATTCTTTGCTTGGTGCTCACTGCCAGCAAAGAATTTCAGAGAGGACCTAAGTTTTTCAGCAAGCCTAGTGGGAAGTATCAGCAGCATGATTGAGCAGATTGCTCTAAATACAGCCCAGCTACAATAGCACAGCCTATTTATCTACACATATGACAGCTCTGGAACTTTCTTTTTCTGTTGCTGTAGTTTTTGCTCGTATTGTTTTTTTTTTTCCCTCTTCTATAAATTCACTACAGTCACTAGATGTCATCCTAGTTCTGCCACAGTGCTCCTGTGCTGGAAGGAGAGGATGGACAAGTCAGAGCTACAGAGAACACAAAAACCTAGATCCTGATTCAGCTGGCAGACTTGAGCTCCATTTCCACTTGCTCCAGTGAGGTTTAAGAATGTAAGCAGCATTTTAGAAGTGTCTTTAGTCTACCAGCAGAGAGAAACCTCCAAGGAGATACCATGGACAGGACTGAATAGTTTTTGGAGTGTTTTTTGAACTTGGGCATAGACTGGCCTGCCCGAATTACCCTTGACACAGGAGAATGAAAGCTTAACAATAACACTACTTCAGAGTTTCATCGAGGGAATAGATGCATTAGCACCTCCAATTGTTAACACAGAGCAAAAACAGTAGTTCGCCCCTTGCAGCACAACAGAGTGAGTTGAGTCAGATGTGATGGCTTGTGAAATCATCACTAGGGATGAAAGGGAAAGTCTAATACTAATTCTGAAATAGCAAATCTGGTTCATAGGAAAAAAAATAGAGCTGAGGTCAATTCTGTTTGAGAAGAGAAGCGACTTCATAAGATTTTTTAACAGTAGAAGCATTGATAGTCTTGATCTCATGCCTATAGTAACCAACTTCTTTCCTACAGACCTCTCAAACTGTAGTTTTATTATATCAGTTTCTGGCTATACTGCCCTTTTTCCACTGCATTTTTCTTGCCTTTCAAGAATGGAGAAGGCAGATGTCAGAAAGTAAACTCCTAATACTTTGAAGAAAAAAAAAAATCTTTGCCCAGTTGATAGAGGTTTTCAACAGTCCATGCCAGTAACCATACTTCATGTCAACTCTAGAAATTCATTGTTGTGCATTGTATTAGTGCAGTGTCCCTTAACTTTGGAAGTAATAAGCTCCATTTGCTAACCTTACCTCTGCTCATATCTTAAGGTTATAGTCTTCCTAAAGATTTTGCTACAGGCAGGACTAGAAGTTCCTTCTGCACCCCTGTCCCCCAAGATTTCTAGCCAAACTCCCCAGAGGCACTAGTGTCAGAAGTCGAGATGAAGACAGAGAAACGAATGCTTGTATACCCAGTTAGTCTGTGCAACACTTCCTCTCCAGAAAACCAGCAGCTCAGAGCTGATAAGGCCACAGGCAATGGCTAGAAGAAACACAAGTGGCAGAACATGCCATTTACAATTCAGAAGGCGCACATATAGCTGCTGCCACCCTTCTCCTCTTGCACTGATTTGAGAGAAGGATCCCAGGAAACAGTTCTGTTGGCTGCCTGGACACTACAGCACACTGACATCATGTAATTGATTTGAAATGCTTTATTGGTCAGATATACACATTTGGAAGGGTGTAGATGGACGCAGGATACATAGACAAGACCAGCACCCTGTCTGCAAGAGGCAAAACAGGAGGTGCTGGTTTTAGCGCAAGGCTTGCTCAGTAGAGCTGCTACCAGACTCCTGTGACTTCATAACATCAGGTAGTTCTGGGGTGCTTGAGAAGGGGTCAATACGCAATGGTTCAAAGGTGCCATTGCCAGGTCTGAATAAAGCCAAGCCCACCGTGGCAGGAACATGAGGACGACAGCTTTGGCTGCTTAAACCACAGTCTAGCAAAGTCCTGTCATCATCATCCAGCAGCTGGTCATCTTTGTAGAGCCGCTGCTCCTCTGGTGGCCTCTTCAGTATTCCCTCCACCACCTTTTTCAACTCATGCACAGTTGTCGTCTCTTTGGCCTCGGTGAAGATTGTTGTCTTGTGACGGCGAATCATCAGGTAGACATCCATCACTACCCTTGGGCTTCCTGCAGTTCTCTGTCACTGGGAAAGAGATTTCAGTCCTCTTAGTGAGAAACCTGTATTTTCAGGAATAGCTGAAGTCAAGACAGAGCTGCCATTAGATGAATGGATCCAATGGGGACAAGGAGGGGAAAAAAAATACCTACAGAGAGCTGCTCTGCTAGACAGACTAAGATCCTCATGCTCTACACAAGCAGAACTATTAAGTATTTAATGACTTTTGTCTTCCTAGCTAGATGTCATCTAGCAGAGAGCTTTTAACACTGTTTATGAGTATTTGTGTTACTTTAGCTTCTTGCCTGAAAGGGTTTCATCCCCAGTTTGCTTTGGGCCACATACATCTACATGAGAACCCAAGAGGAACCAAGCATGCAACTCTGACTGCACCCAGCACAGAAAGGATGGAGCACAAGAGAATGCAGCACACAAAGTGGTTGGGCTTTGTTGGTTTCTAGTCAGGCAAGAGACAAGGACTTCCCTGGCTCCTTCACATGTTCAGTAACAACAGAAAAGTTGATAAATACAAGAGTGTTGAGAGTTGTCAAACTAATGGACAGTGTTAAGGTATTTTAGCCTCCTACTCCAGTTTCAGGAAGTTAGTTGTCAAAATAGCTTATTGCCTAACACCAATGCTGATAGCAGAGACTCAGCTTAGGAGTAACTCAGAGTTTGCCTAGGGTGGAAGAGACTCACACAGGAGCAGAGTGGGAGGGGAAATTAGGGCTGGTAGCATTAGCTTAAAAGGGAGCTCTTCGAAGCCCAGCCATTTTAGGAGTACTTTATGGTAGTGCCAGCGTAGTCGCTTGTCACATGTGGAACAAGTCACACCCAAGAGGCTAAAGGCTCACTTCAGCTCTGAAATGCTCAGGAGAGTCAAGGACATCTTCCCAGAGCTGCCGTTACTGGTTCCCACAGAGAAGTTCAGGGCCAGCATGGGGCTGCCTCCATCTGCACCCACAGACAGCAAGTCCTATTCCCAGCCCCTGGAAGAATAGCTGCACCTCAGGGATTTGGTCTGCTCTTGTCTTTGGGATGAGAGGGTCAAGGTCCAGACATTCATGAGCAGTTACTGCTCCCCCCAACCCCCAGTTGGAACCCCCTTGAGAAGTGGAGCAAGACACTCCTCTGGATGAAGGCAAGCAGTGGCCAGCTACCTGCAGGCCTGCGCTGCTGAAGGAAGGCAGAGCTCTCACTCACTACAGCAGAGAGAGGGGGGGCGGGTGGGGTGGAAATTAACCTTGTTTTTTGTCTGCCATCTGCACTTTGATATCACTGGCAAATGCAAGCTTTCCATGACAAATCTAGGCTAGAGTTAATCCCTTGTATGGTCATTCAAGCTAGATTACACCAAAGATAGTAACAGATGCAATAACTCTGTTCTTCCAGTATTTTTTCTCGTCTAACAGGAAGACAGACACTGCTATTCCAGCCTGGCAGAGCCCAGTTCATCCACCCCTGAGTAGTGACCCAGGGGCACTGTCGTCTAAGTGTGGCCATTAACTGTCTCTGCCTGTCATGCCAGCTCAGACATGCATGTGTGCCTGTTCCAGCTGGAGTTCCCTGTGCTTTGCAGCGTGTTCTCCAGGAGAGGGGAAGAAAGGAGCAGAAAGATGTAACGAGTGCAGCATAACCAACAAAACAAGAAGGAGCTGCTCTGGACTTAGCCCTTCCATAAATCCTGAGTCTAATTCCTGCTGAAGGCAAGTGGGACCCTGGGATCTAAATAAATTTATGGATTGAGACCAAAACTACCCACTCCACAATCATACTACTGAAGGAAGGAAGAAGCAACATTTACCGCTCTTCAAGGTAGTGGAGGTGTTACACTGCATTTGTGTTATGTCATTTTACTGAACAGTTTAAAGAAAAGGTCAGGCCTTCTGCATGAGCAGCAGTTAGAGAACTCAATTTTTGCTTCAAAGGGAGCGTGTTCAGAGACACAGCCAAGCTGGACAAAGGGAAGCATGCACATAGGGTAAACAATTTGAAGTAAGTTTAAAATAAACAAACCCCCACACATACAAAAGACCCAACTGCCATCTGCCCCAGACCAGTGGGGAAAGAAAGGGAGAGTTAAGAGAAATGTCTTTTTAAAATTTACATTAGGGAGAGGATGTGAGCAGGGTGCATTTGCATAACCTAAAAGCATAAGGAAGTCAATCTTGAATCCTTCCTGCAGAGGGAAGACAGTACTACCCACCACAAGTGGTGGCCACACAGATGCTGCTGCACCTCTGATGAGTAGCAAACTATATTCTCACTGACAAGGGCCAGGTCATACAGGTGGTGCTTTTGCAGAAAATATCAAATTCCATGAAGTCCATTTGATTTCCCAGGAGTTGCACACACATGAATGCAGCTAAGGGTCCTATCTAAAGGCTCACTCTCATGACTTCAGCTAAAAAGGGAGGCAATCAATTGTCAGAGCCAGAAGGAACATCAGTTTCCCTTCCTAGCTTCTCTTTTAAAGAGATTGACATGAACCATTTTGAAGTCAGGTCAGATTTATTCATGTGCTTTAATCCAGTTTTGAAGCCCACTGTAGTGTTTAGTAATTAAGCAGTATATTGATGTAGTTTTGAATCAGGAAACAAGGTGAAGCAACAGACAACCAATAGACCATGTCTAAAGCCACTAAAGGCTACTGAAGAGACATTTTCAACATGAGCAAGTTTTAATCAAATTATGGAATTAACACCCTAGTCAGAGCCTTGGTGACATGGAGCCACCATCCAGACACCCCTCTGGTTTGAGGAAGGACCACAGCCCAGACCCTCCAACTCCAGGCATCTCCTCAGAAAACTAAAAATCCTTCTAATTGGCAAAAGCTTCCCAGGGCAGAATTGCCTCCTCGGCTTGGCACAGAGTCACTATTTTAGTCAAGCCACTACATTATTTGACCAGTTTAGTTTGGCAGCTTCCCTGACAGACACAGGAGCTAGATAAACAGGGAAAAGCAGTGCTGGACGTTCCTGTCATCGCTTCACAGACCTCAAGCTGAGGAGACCCATACATTAACTGCTGCCATACCCCCACAGCCAGTGAAGGAAGTGGTTTTACTTAAGTCAGCATGTCTAGAGCTGGGCTGCAAGCCCTTCCAGCACAACAGACCCCAAGGGAGAAGGTATAGAGGGAAAGTAGGAAGCTGCCATTGTCTTCATGTCTTAGAGGTAATCAACCTTCTCACCTATCACAGCCATCAGCTAGGCAAGCTAGGCTAGGACAACACAACCTTCCCTTAACAGAGGAACCCCCAGAGGACACTTGCTTAACACTGCAGCCCCAGAAAGTAGCTTCGTTTACATCTGCACAACAGAGAATCCTCTCCACTGCTCTGTTACCCATTCGACCTGGAAAACCTTGTTTGTCTCAAGAGGAGAGGTCCAAGCAGGTCAGCAGGAGACAGGTTCAGCCTCTGCACTGCTACAGATCCCATAGACAACTCACTCAATATTACAGGCTTTCATAAGCATTTGGTTTCTTCATTCTCAAGTCTGCTCTCCAAGATACTTTAAGCTACCTTTTTTTCCTCTAAAGGAAAAAATGCACACAGCATGCTTTAATATGTACCTCAGGTTAAGGAGGTAGAGCTACCAGGCATTTCTGGCAGCAGTAGCCTTGATCACACCACACTTCAGTTTCTTATTTTATACATTTGTCTACCTGAGAAACAGCAAGAATTATAAGAAAGTTATTAATATAGTTATTTCTCTCCAAGGAAGAAAGGATGATTAACTAATTAAGTAAATTAATCATCTTAAGAGAATAATTTAGAATCCACCATGACCTTCAAGTCAGAAGTTGCTTGTTACATTTCCTTGCAACTATACTCTTATTAGAGATATTATACATCATAACACCCCTCCTCAAACAGCACAAGATTTGTCAAGAGTTATAGCAAGGACAGGCCAGAAATAGGTCTGGCCTCTAGTTACACTAGACACTAATCAAATAGTTTCAGTTAAAATAAAAAAAATTCATATCACATACTTAAAAGCTTAGTAGTATAAGAGATATGTTACATTTTCACATTATTGCTTCTCATAGCTAACAAAGTCACTTTGAGCAAGTTATTCCCTTCAGATAGAAGTTCATTTATTTAAGAATTACCAGAGGAGAATTTTTTTCTCAAGGCACTTCATTAGATACCACAACCGTTTCCTGCAGCAGAACCACACACAGAGAGCACGATCTACCAAAAATCACAAGGTTAACACACAACTTGATGGCTGCACTGCAAAGTTAAAAAGCAAACTACAGTAGAAACTCTAAAGCTTCTCACTAAGTGCACACAAACAAATAAACAAAAGGAACTTACAAAATCAAATATTCTGTCACAACAAACAGCAGCCACTTCCTTCACAACTACCCCTTTACTCCAGATCCCTCAAGAGACCACACTCATTCTGCCACTGCCCCTTTTATCCAGAAACCACTTCCAGTGCAGCTTTGCTTCCTCTAGCTATTTGTCAATCAGTGGAAGCTAATGAGTTCAGCCACACCAATCAAGGTGTTTAATTAAACCCAGGTGTGCTGAAAGAGCCAGGCTAATGGAATTAATGCAACTCATTATGGTGGGAATCCTCTGGTAACTTTTAAAATTTGTTATACCTATGCTCCAATTCAGTAAAGCATTGGATCCCTGCAGTCCCTGACGCGGGCACAGGGATCTGTGCTAGTTTTCCTGGCTGGTTTTGAGATGCAGCCTCACATACTGTGTGTTGCAACAGTCTAATTGCACAAAGGTCTGGACACCTACGGCAAGATGCGTATTGAAAGAAATGTCCTCATTATAGTGTTGCAGAAACAACACTGCTGTTTGTGTCTGATTCCAGCTGTGTTAGAGGCAGGCATGCATATGGCAAAAGAAAACTGGAACTTTTGCTTTCTTTGCCTCCCCCAATCCTTAGCATCACTGTTGTTGCTGTCAGGAAGAGAGCCATGAGTGACAATCATCCTGACTGTTACGTTTGCTTCTGGACTGAGACGACGCACAGCTCATCTCACTTTTGCTGCCAAAAAGGTGCTATCTGGTCATGGTGATCTGCCTCTATCCCCTAGGCCTGGCTTTGCTTCAGCAACTGAGAGATACAAAACTACAGCTAGTCCCTGCAGGTAGGGACCTACGTATGGACAAAATAACGTGTCTCATATAAAATAATTGAAATGATAATAAATCAGTCTGAGAACAGTGGACTCTCCACACCACTGCACTGTATGAATGGCCTGTTCCATACCTGGGGGCGATCTCCTTGTAGCAGGTCAGCGGAACAATAGTGCCCTGCTGCCTTGCTTGGCGTGTGCCCTTTCCCCGCTGTTCCTTGATGGCCTGCCAGTTCTGGAGGCGTAGCTTTCTGGGGGTCAGACTCTTCCACTGACACCAATGCTGATATGGAGTAACTGGTGTATCTACTGGAGTTTTTTCAGATTTACACCAGCACAATGGAGATCAAGATGCCAATGTACCCTAGCGCACAAAACAAGCCTTTGCAAGACTTTTTGAGGTGCCACCTTCTGATCGATGATCGGAACAGGTTAGAGTGTCCGTTGGCACCCGGGGTGCTCACATTTACATCACCTCCCTTTGCACTGACCATTGTTTCCTCACTGTATATAAATACACACTACTCCTCATTATGAAATGTGAGCACCCCCTGCAAGTATGGTAAGTCATCAGCTTATATTTTTTGTGTGTGTATGTGTAATGTACACTGGAAGTGTTTTTTAGTCTGAGTAGTAGGACTCATCCTTAATTCAGTTAGTCTGTTAAAACTTTGAAAAAAACACCTAATTTCAAAGAAAGATTCTTGTTTCTTTTCTAGAAATTCTTGCTGTTTTTTTGCTTGATCCTTCTCTTCTCAAGGACTCTGTGTGATGCTCGCTGTTACTTTAGACCAGCCAGCAAATACGGTAAGAATGGCAAATATATAAACATCCCTGAAGCATTAATTCAGAGATTCAAAGCCTTATTTTCTTGGAAATGTTGGGATAGTATAACACATTCTTTGTTGAGGAATGACCCAAACAGCTGCATACTCAGGTATCAACCCACCTGGAGGCATCTCTGGACACAGAGAGAGAGACGCTATCCTGTTCCATAGTTACCCTCCGGGCTGATGTATAGCTGAAGTCCTTGCCCATGTGGCAAAAACACGTACTTTTAAGCAGCATTGACTAACCTGAGTGGGGTACCTGACACTAAAATCAAAGTCAAGACAACACAACTGGTGTTTAAATTCAGTTTAGCAGAGCAAGTTGAAGTCTAATAACTGGGGAAAAGGGAGGAGGGAGAAATTAAAGTCTAGACCTGTATGTTGGATATGAGAAAGGACGGAAAGATCCTACCATAGCCATAAGCTAAGGCATTTCTCAGATCCATTGCAATAGCAGAACAGTGCTTCTCTGGTACGTGGTTGCTACCACTTTATCATGCCTTACCATACACTCGTGCACACTTCAGGAGCAAAGACATGGTATCCTTTCTGCAGAGCACTGGGTCAGATTCTTCCCTGGTGCCACTCAATGGAAATCAGTGCTTTGATTGCCAGTCCACAAACATGACGGTGGTCTATGTCTATTGATACATGTTCATACTGATCTACTGACTATCATTTTCTGGTGTGTGCATGCAGGGTGCCTTTCAAACAGAAACCTCTATGTTTTTGGTGCGGCGTGGAAGACTGAAGATTGTTACCAATGCAGGTGTAAGCTGACTGCAATGATTTGCTGCAGCTTGTAAGTTCCCCCAAATTATTTTTTGCTTATTCAGGAAATGGTTGAAATGTTCAGACTTAAAAAAACTCATTGAAAGCGTGCATTGGAGTTTCATACTCGCATGAGCAACATTCCTCTTCCTGTTTCCTAGTTATCTCTAATCATGACCAAGCAGAATAGTCTGGCAATGACATAGACTTCTTTGGGAAGAAACAAAATGAAACACAGCTAGAGTCTTTCAAACTCACAGCTCTTCCTCATCACCTAGTCGTTCTTTTGATTCTGACACTAACTGGGTGTATGACTCCCTTTAACCTCAGTTTTCTTTCTCCTTCTATTCAGTAGCTTGTCTCTAGATACCTAAACACACATACATGTGGGCTTCTGCAGCTCTGCACCAGACCAGTGGCCTGCCTGCAAGCATCTGGACATGAGGAAAAATTTCTTTACTGAAAGAGTACTTAAACATTGGAACAGGCTGCCCTGAGAAGTGGTTGAGTCACCATCCCTGGAAGTATTTAAAAGACGTGTAGATGAGGCGCTTAGGGACATGGTTTAGTGGACATGGTGGTGTTGGGTTGACGGTTGGACTCGATGATCTTAGAGGTCTTTTCCAACCTTAACAATTCTATGATTCTATGATCTAATCAGGCCAGAGCTGCTCCACATCCTTCCCATGTTGCCAAGAGCCCACCCTTCCTGCTTATCAAAACAGGACACACATGTCCTGCTCTGATAATTTGCTTTCTAAATCTTGTCGTGTGTTCCTGCCTCATGGATGGCAGGTGACACATCAAGGAAAGCTGTGTCTTCCTGAATATAATGGTGTGAACTGATTATCTCCCCAGAAGGCTGGGAAATATCTTCTTGAGGTGAGAGAGAAAGAGTCCCATAAAGGGTCTGTGAGGAAGGGTACAACCCAAGGAACCCTTGGTAGGGAATATTCCTGGCTGTCCTCAGCCTTAGGAGGAAGGGAGTTGGCCTGTGTTGAGAGGAGGCTCAGCTGTGAGGTATTCATGCTGGGGTGATTCAGCACTCTTCAAATGGTTTGTTCGTGTCAAGAAAGTCTTAGTGTAAATGGGGAAGACAGAATTAATCCCCATTTTGTCTCTGTGTGGGAATTTATACCAATCCCTAACAGAATGGGCAGTGACAACTGCATTTAAACCAGAACAAACATTGGGAAATCAATTAAGCTGTTAACAGCCATGATTGGGGCTCTGTATTCCTCTCATGGTAATCCACAGTGCTTGTATTAATGGAATTCATGAGCCAAATCGATCCATGATGTAGCTTGCTCCAGGATGGCTGTGGCTCAGTAAGCATCCTTATCTCAGTCCACGTCTTGGCTGCTGATTTTCTCTTTGCCTTTCTCAATGACAGGGTTTTAATCCCCAAGAACTATGACAGGGTGAACTGTGTTGGCCTATTCCACAAGAAAAGCTGTTCCATCCGAGTGGTGAAGAAGACTAATCCTGACATAAGCTGCAAAGTCTACAATGGAGTTGGTTAAGACCACGTGATGTGTTTCTCCCCTTCTGTGCCTGCCCTGGAAGTTGAACATGCTCTGGATCTCTCCTTTAGAGGAAAGCAGCAAAACAGCACGGTTTCAGGAGGAATGGGTTCGCCTCATGCCTTTCACAGCTCTAATTGCGCCACATCTGTCTCATTTCTGACACTAGGTGGTTTGTCTTATAACATACACGTTTGTAACCAAGCTTTACAACAGATAGCTTTGTGACTTTTTTCCTGCCGGGATCCAGATTTAAATAAATTTTCACATACATCAAATCACTGATTTTCCTTCTAAGTAGTCACTGATTGGTCTTGTTGAAAACAGAAGAACTAATGGTGTCTGTAAATGTTTGTAAATCTAATTATTGATTTGGAAATCATCTAGCTTTTAGAGTAACAGGTATTATATAAATTGTTGCCAGACAAATGGATTCATTATGCTATTATGCTCATTGACATTCCCCCAAGGACATGTATACTAGAAGAATGGGATGAAACAAAGCAGAAGACAGCCCTTTGAAAGCCTCCCTGCACCCTGGTGCCTTGTGTAGGTCAATACATTAGTGCAGATGCATAAGGGAACATATTCTCCCGAGATGACTGGTGTATTACAAAAAAAGCAAGCCCATGCCTGAGAGTCCAACCTACTGCACAGAAATGCCATATAAATAGCTCTGTAGCCTTCCATACCGGGGTAGAATTTCCTGCAATAATCTTGTTAGGGATCAAAGTCCACTGACAAACAACCCCATGAAAGCTGTTAGTACAGAAAACCTAGACTATAAAACATGTTTAACCAGTAGACTTCAGGAACTGCACTGTGCCTGGTACAAAGTCCATGAAAGTGGTTTATGTGAGAAATATCCTATAAAACATATTTAGACAATATTAAGAGCAATTATAACAAGAGTGCTGTACAGCTTAAAAGGCCCAGATAAATCATTTGAGTGTGTTCAGTTTATTCAACACTGACATCATAGGTGTTTTCTTCATCTGCTTTTCCTCTACCTTGCTGAAGTGTATTACAATGAAATATTCCAGCTGATTGAAACAATAACTTCTTTTTAATATCTGTTGTGGAAAACCACATTCACGTGGTCTATTTTCAAGTGCAGTTCTGAGAGTATATGAGTAGAGAACCTGCACATACTAAGGAAAACAGCTTACCAATCGTTAGAAGAAAACCCATCCATGGCTCCAGGTACTACCAGAAAGTCATCAAGGTGATTCCAGGAATCAGGTAAAATGAGAAATGCAGTTGTAGCTTCTTAAATCTTTGGCCCTCAGGATTAGTCAGAACTGCTTAGTAGCAGCTCCCTTTGATGATATCCCCCTGTGCCTTCTTGGGAGTAATGGTGTGGACGTCACTGGAGCTGGGTACGATCCTTCCAACCTGCAAGTAGCAGACACTGGAGGGGCACTCACTTTTCTACTTGCTGAGGGTGGATAAGAGGATTTCACCCAGCTATATATATATAAAAGGAGGTGTGTATATATATATATATATATATATAGGATCATGCTTGTGGAAAACCACATTCACGTGGTCTATTTTCAAGTGCAGTTCTGAGAGTATATGAGTAGAGAACCTGCACATACTAAGGAAAACAGCTTACCAATCGTTAGAAGAAAACCCATCCATGGCTCCAGGTACTACCAGAAAGTCATCAAGGTGATTCCAGGAATCAGGTAAAATGAGAAATGCAGTTGTAGCTTCTTAAATCTTTGGCCCTCAGGATTAGTCAGAACTGCTTAGTAGCAGCTCCCTTTGATGATATCCCCCTGTGCCTTCTTGGGAGTAATGGTGTGGACGTCACTGGAGCTGGGTACGATCCTTCCAACCTGCAAGTAGCAGACACTGGAGGGGCACTCACTTTTCTACTTGCTGAGGGTGGATAAGAGGATTTCACCCAGCTATATATATATAAAAGGAGGTGTGTATATATATATATATATATATATAAAGGATCATGCTATCAGCTTCCTATATACTAGATGCATTTATAAGGGCCTGCCTAGGGGGGCAGGAGTAACAGGGCTTTCCTGAAGGCTTGAACATCGTTTAAGCAGTTCAGAAAAATCCCTGGGAAGATACATCGGTTTCACTATCTCCGCCCCATGGAAGGAGGGGCATGAACAAATTGGAGAAGGCTGAAAATGGTTAAAATATCCATTCTGCTTCAGAGAGAGGTAGAGATTCTGACAAAACAAAGCCAAACCAAACTTGTGCAAAATACCTACAAGGATACCATGTAGGCATGCTGAGCTTAGAATACACATGGACTATGTACTGTTCCGTGGTACTTTTTCTCCATATGCTTTTGTCATCGAGTACTGTTGTGGTTTAACCTCAGCCAGCAACTAAGCCCCACACAGCCGCTCGCTCACTCCCCCCCCGGG
>NW_008795129.1:5556142-5565389 GCF_000699145.1 Aptenodytes forsteri
GTGTAAGCACTACCTAGCAACAACTAAAACATCGGTGTGTTATCAACATTGTTCTCACCCTAAATCCAAAACACAGCACTGTACCAGCTACTAGGAAGGAAATTAACTCTATCCCTGCCGAAACCAGGACAAGTACCTAGTACTATTCCTTGTGGACACTGCTCACTGTTTAACAGTGCCAGAGAGAGCAGGACTTGAGATGCTGGACCACAATTAGATTTGCTAAATGTACTGTAGGAGAATTGGCTTCTGAAATTCCATGCTCAGAGGAAAGAAAGAAACAGAGCTTCAGTGCTCCATCAGTGAAGGCTGATACGGCTGAAGATCTGACACAAGAGCGCTGGAGGAGACCCTCAAAGCATCCAGAGTGCAGTTGTAATCCCACTGCTGTGACAATTCTGTCGCTTCCAGGCAAATGCTTAATTGCACCCAATGAACGTTTCTCAGTAGAGGCCTTGCAATCACCATAACCACTTGCAGAAAGGAGTTATCTGGCCAGTGCAGACAGGACTATTTCTCCATGCATCTGTACCCCCTCGAAACAGGTTGTCTCCATGGAGTCCAAGTGTCTTATGTAATAAACTGCAGAGAAAATAGGACAGTTCCCCCGTGCCTTCCTGTAACAGGAGCACGTGCTGTGGACAGAGAATGGGAGCAAGCCTTCTAATCACTGTGTGGGTAGTAGGACAGCCCCGTGCCATGCCAGCCACAGTTTCTTTACTCCATTCCTTATAAACAGCAAACAGGGGCTGGTCCGTTGGTTGCTAGAGTCAATGCAAATCTACTGATATGAACAGAAACAGCCAGTCTGACCAGCACATGACTAGCAATAGCTGGGACTATAGTACTTCCACGTTGCTTCCCAGCAGCAAGTGTCCTGTGTATAGAGGAATTTCCACTGTTATGCACCCTTATACAAGTACTGCTTGTGCATTTTGCAAAAGCCTTAAGGGGTCAGGATCCTCACAGAGACTCTCCACAGACAACATGTTCAGTAGCTCCCATTGTACAGAGAAATTAAACATGGCCAGATTCAAACCAGCCAGCTCAGGTAGCAGCATCCCTTTCAGCAAGGTGCTGAACCAAGCCTACAAGACCCACCTGGATGAGGAAACAGGCATCTGCATCGTTGTCTTGCTGCTGCTGTTCTCACTCCAAGCTAGCTCCAGTATTGTCCCCTCTATGCTACAGTCTGGACAGCTACTGCAGGGCAGCTCCAGCCCATCTCTCGGCTTACACTCAGCGGCTGCTGTGTGCATGTAAGTCCCAGCTCCACAAACTAGTGCAGGGTTGGAATGACCCAAGCGCTGCTCCCACATTAGCTTGTTAATAGTGAGCATTTTCACCCTGCGGTTCGGAAAAAGTGTGGAAAGAATATGCGTGTAATGGGACTCTAATGCAGCGCCATTCACCTCATCAAAAAATGGCCAGAACCTTGATACAGCAGTTCATCCTAAAAATCTATCAAGAAGAAAGTCCCAGACGCCATAGCAAAATATTGGTGGTTAGGTCATTTCCTAATCCCTGGGAAGCAGAGCCCTGAGCAGTCTTTCAGGAGCAGTGCTGCAGCTGTTCTCTGTTGGCTTTAAGACGAGAGCAGATGCGGATTTGCTAGCTTGCAGGCTCTGCCCAAAGGTCTGAACTGAGAGAATAAAAGTGACACAGCATATCTTTAAATGTTTGGAAGGTGTGGAGATAAGGCTGGCTGAGGAATGCTGCGACCTGAGGGGGACGAGAACAGCTTCACAAATCAAAATATTGCCCAGTAAAAGGACTGTCTGTTCCCTAGTGGTTTTCCTCCCCTTTCTTTAATGCTTTGAACAGCAGAACAACTAAAATACGATAAATAAATTAAGGAAGAAACAGAAGTGAACAGGCCAGCTAAATAAATCATTTCATCTTTTCTGGCTCCAATAAGATAGGAAGCTTCTATTTCCTAAGGAGCTGGCAAGAGGCTCAAGATCTGTGTGGGCTGATGTCTTCTCAGCTGGAGCACAGACTTCATGTCCCCTTCCCTAACCAGATCAGAAAGGTCGTCTCCTTCTGAGGCGTCTGGGTAAAAGGGAAGTGGTGGGATATGGGGTGCTGGTTCAAACTAGCTGGTAAATAAAGTTCCTGAAAAGGAGGCTGGGAAAAATAAGTAATACAAAATAAGAAGTAACTCAGGGATGCCCTGAAGAAAGAACCAGTAACTACGGACTACTCTCCAGCTTAGACCATTCGTTACACAGGTTCCAGTTTTATGCTTCTCAGCATCATAAGACATGAGAAATGCCAAAATACCCGAGAAAGACCTTAAATATTCCTGATTCTGCTTTGATTATTTCTCTAATGATGAAAGATGTCAGCTGAATGCTTGAAGTAGATGGGCACAGCTGTAATAGCTGGTAACAGAAAAAATGGAAGAAAGAATGCAGTACAAATGAAAAACTATTTTCACAGTTAGTTTAGTTGATAAGAGCTTGTACTTATTTTGATATTGAAATGTTTGATTTCTGTTGACATAATACATGCCTGCAAATGAAAACACATATTTGCTACAACTACTTATCACACTTTTAGAAGGGTCCCAGACTAGCATTAGCCACTGGACTAGTTAAGTAGTTGATCATAGCTTAAAACCCACTTTAAATAAAGACCGAAATTAGGTTATTCTGATATAGCCCTTGGAAATACTCTGTTTGTGTATTTTCCCAATGCAAGAGAAAAATTTGCAACTCTGATTTCTGCCTTGCTTTTTCATGAGAAAGACCTGGGAAAAATAAATGAAAACTGGCACTTCTGCAAATCCTTCTTTTCCTCTATTTCCAACTTTCTCAGTGCTCTTACATTTCCAAGTTCTTTGCCTGAGTAACAGTGTACCTCTTCCCCTTTCACAATTTAAGGACTCACAGCCTGGATCCTTCTAAAATAAAATTTCAATATCAGTCTGTGATGGAATGGAAAAATTGAGAAAGCTGATACCGTCAACATTTTCATGTGTATGAGGCAAAATTCTCTTTGAGCCCTACAGAAATCTTGCCTCAGCAAAGAGAACAAGATTAGGCTCTGTTCCTGTATTTTGTCCCTTTGCTTCAGTGTGCTTCCACTTGAGTACATACTGGTGTGCAGCATGGGTGCACGCCGTGCTTCAGATAGCTTCATAGCTCTTTCCTGAAGTTGCTATTCCTCTCCGGTATCTGTAGAATTTCTATATTTATATAACAGCAGAGGGAGCCAGAACTTCAAAGTCAGACCATAACCACCAAGCAGAATTCATTGGCTAAGCTGAAGGGAGGGAAGGAAGGAGGGAGAGAGAGAGAGGGAGAGAGATGCCATCTGAATTACCTACAGAAACAGTGAGGAGAGCTTCTCTTCTGGATTGCTTAGGACACAGAAGACCTTACTTTGCTGCTACAACATTCCTTCGTTCTTCCAAGATAGAAATGTGCAGCAACAGCAGCAATTTTCTCAATCAGTAACAGGTAAGAATTTTCTAAATTATCTATTTCAGACTGATAAGAGCTCAGATCTCTTTATTAAAGTTATTACTTTTGATTGTAAAAATTTATTCAACTTTCACTTGAGTGACTGACAGCTGATGCCATCATTGCTAATTCCCTTTCTGCTCAAATCTTCCTGTGGTTTGGATAATGCCTGACTTCTAATCAGAAAACGTTAAGTAAGGGTTCACCTGAAATTTAACCTAAGATCCAAGGCAAGAGTTGTATATCAGAAACTTTTAAGGGGGAGTTACTGAGTAGTTGCTACATTAATATAATTTAAAGAAACAAGTTTTGCAAGAACATGAGAATATGGATTACAAACAGTTCAGATATGATTCTTCATTCATTTAACTATTAGGGTAAACAGGAGATAATGAAAAGCATTCAATTAGCATTTAAATTCTAAAATTGATCCATTGATATTGACAGGGACATGAAATTTAAATTCAAGAGAAGCCATGGATTGAAAGGCTTTGTGCATATTGGATTCCTAAAAGCAAAGAATTCTTGCACCGTCCTTCAGTTCCCCAAAAACGTTGTAGATTTTAGGTTTTAGAACAATACAGAAACAAGGGCAGAAATATTAAGTGAACCTGATCCAAAGTCCACTATAATCAATGCACTCTGAACCCAATCACAAGGCAAGGAAAAAGAGTGATAAATACTTTGTTTTCCTTGTATGCTTTTTAAGCTCTTGTCCATCTCTGTCAAGAGAAAGACTTGTCGGCTCCTCTAGACCTATACAACCCCAACCACAAAAGGACCTATTCTCAATTAGTTTTTAATACCACCATAATAAACATTAATATAATTATTAGTGGTAATAATTTAGCAAGAAGGGTTATAAAAACAAGGGAAGCCTTTGGTGTTTACCATTCAGCTTCGATTAAGGCTGTGCAAACAATTGCTTGTATCAGTCAGTGCCTGAACCAAAACATTAAAGGTATAGTTTTCAAAGATTGGATTTTTTGAGGGAAAGAAAGCATTTTCACAGGCAAAAAAAGTGGTTTTGGTATGAATGAAACATATTGTTTCATTGGAAACAATTTCCTAAGCTTTTTTTTTAATAAACCAAAGGGCTTGAACCACTGTACAGGTGATGATGATACCAAACCTGGTGTTTAACCCAATGGAGCCCAATGATTATGTGGGTTCTCCCTCCTCCATCAGATTCAGAAAAAGCATTTGAAGGGACATCTCTCAGCTCCATGAAATGTTCACAGAGTATGGGTACACTGAACCAACATTTTCCACCAAGCAGGTGACTGCTTTTGACAAATGGATCCAGTCTGACTTGTCATGGAAGGCCCAACCCTTGTATCTACGGAGCAGAGCTTGCAAACTTTCAGGGTGCCAGAGAGAGACGGCAACTTCTTGGGCGATCTTTGGGGTTCAGGTGTGCTCCCTGCCACCTTGTGGTGTGACAGAAAGCCTTCCTGGTTACCACTAGTCACAGAAAATCACTTCTTATCTCCTGGTCCCCGAGACTCCTCGTTCCTCACCCAACCCATGCAGTCTCTGGCAGTACACATCACGTCAGTCTCCAGATATCCTAGCTGGCTCTCAGCTAAGGTGCCCGTTACAACGATTTATGGATTCCCCACTTTCTTTGGTAAAGATCACCTTTGTAAAAATAACATTTTTTTTCCCTTGGGTACAGGACAAGTCACAATGGCCTTTACTCTTAAGGGATCAGGAATTAACTACCATTCTCCAGCCTGCTGACCTGCTAGTCACATTTTACCTTTGTGAGCTGGCTCCGTGTCTTTGGTGAAGTTGTTATGAATTTAACCAGAAAATAAAAAGCCAGAGTAGGTGCTTTTGTAAAACTTCCCTGATTTCTGCAGGATCAGAGAAGGTTAACTCGTAATAGAAGTTCATACCCCCTAAAAGGTTTCCTTCTGAAAACATGTAGATGTGAGAGGGGGGGGAAAATATTCACTTTCCTGGGAATTTATACCATCTCCCAATGTTATAGACTTGTAACATATTAATACACACAACTTGTGCTATACCCTAATTATGCAGGTTTTAGAAATTTTTAACATATATAACTTTTTCAATGACCTAAGATAGTCACTCCCAATATTTTTTCAACACAGAGTTAAACAAAGATGAAGAGTCCACCATTAAATTTCATTGTACCAAATCCCTTATGGATTTAACATTGCTATGGGATGTCTGTGCATGCTCACTGGCAGGTTTCCTCTTCTAGTTAAGTGTTGCCTTCCTGGGAACCTGTAAAGATAGCCAACTGATTTTTAACCTTTCTCCAAGATGTAAGGTTAAACAGGGCAAATCTATTTTACTGAGATAACATCACAGCCAGCAAAAAGGGGATACCACTGTTAGTCAGTCACCACCACCTCAATTAATATCTGCAATATGAATTTTCTGTTAAACCTTTCCACTGCTCATTTGTTTCTAGTTTATAAGAGGCAGATGATAGCTGCTTTACTCCAGATAATTTACTCTTTAAATAATACAATCACTTCATGTCTTTAGGAATTGCTTCTCTCAGGAAGGCTTATGGACTGAAAGCAGCAAACATGGCTTGAGCAACTGGTTACGTTCTGAGCTAGATAAGCAATTGCTTCTGAGTACCAGATAATGAAGCCAAACACTGCAAACATTTTTTTCTGCAGCTTACGTCTGACGTGGAAATTGATCCACGCTTCCCATCACAACTATGGAGACTGGTTTTTGATTACTGGCAGGGGATGATCACGATTAGCTTTGCAAGAATGACCCACCCTTTTCCAGTTAGCACATAGAGCACAGCATCGATAATACTCCCTTGCTTTATCCTGCCTCCAGGAATAGAGTTTTTATAGAGGTTGTCATGGGATGTCTACAAGTCCAGAGGTCTCTCAAAAGGGCAGTCATGCATTAACTGCTTGGGGCCATTTATTGTCTAGCAGTCTCCTTGGAACCGACTGAGGGTTTCATTTTTTCCCTCACCCATCTCTGCAGAATTCCCTTTCCTTTGAGGAATTTTTCCAGGAAATACAAGATAGCCCTTCAGGGCAAGGCTTTCAAGCTGACTAGTGATTGTTGGTTTCCTTTTTTTGAGACAACCTGATTGACATTCGTTAGTTTAGAAGGCTGTGTTTTTCAGCAAGACAAACCCTTCAGACCTTACCCGCTCTTCTTCCTTGCTTCCAACACAGACAGCAGAGTGATGAGTGTCTATAAAAGATGTAAGTGGGGAATTTAACTTACACTAAGATTAAATCTGAAAGCTCCTTCTCTTTTTCGTTCTGTATCCTGTTAATTTGCTGCAGACTTTTGTGACACTCACTTTTTAGAGAAACTATCTCATGCTGCATCAATTAGAGAAGAAAACCCTTGCTTTTTGAGTGTGTTAGCTTTTGTTATTGACCTCTTTCCTGAAGTTCATTAAGGGTTCTGAACAGGATTACTCTTTCCTCTTTAAAAACAAACAAGCAAGCAAAACCAATCCAACTTTTCCCTCCACTCCCTCTGCAAACTGATTTAGGAGGCATGCTTCTTACTCCTATAAGCCAAGTAAGTATTGCTTCACTTTCTGGAGACAAAAGCTGGTGGTTTTAGCCCATAAAGATTTTGCTATATTTTACTGGGTAATCGACAAACCTTTGATACAGTGAGGGGGCTGACACCCTTTTTCCCACTGCATTGGTGATTCAGTATATTAGCTAACATCTGATCCAAATGTCTAAACAGAGCATGTCTAAACGTTGTCTAAACGTTGCTTATTACTGGCTCTTAGTTTAGAACACGTTGCTTATTACTGGCTCTTAGTTTAGACCAAACCGAATGGCAGTCAAACACTTTGAGATAACACAGCATTTGACAGTGACTGACCTTGAGAATCTGCCACCCAAGGATACCATAACAGGATAAGGTCACCACAACATTTGTTTTTCTATTTTTCTAGAACTGCTTTTTACATTATGGCTGCTGGAATAAGAGATATGGAAAGCTATGGACCTAGGTGATCTAGGCTCTGACTTTTCCCAAGACATGAGGTTGGCAGGCAGTTTTAAGTACTGCATAGTGCACCACAGGTTCCCTTAAGACACTGGACAAGTCATGTCTCACCTCCCTATCTCAGTCCTCTTATCTGTGATAAGATGGTGACAATTCCTTCTTTACCTCTGGGCAGTACCAGGAGAATGAATGCCCAGGAAGTGCTTGACAGTCACCTTGTGGGAGACACGGCAGAATGCAAGGTGTTAAAAGAGAGGGAGCTCCTAACCCAACAAAATGCATTGCAGAGCCTTCAGAGACGCTCTTTATCCCCACGTTTGCCATCTGCAACAAATGCACAGCCATGCTCTGGCCTTGACATTCCTCTTGGAAATGTGCCTCTTAAAGCTGTGGGATCTGGCTTCTGCTTTTCAGGTGGCTCCACTACTTTCTTTTTTTTTGCTTCAACATTATTAGTTGTCCACACTGACACCTCAGCACATCCAAAAGTGTCTGGGACCCTTGAGAGGGCTATACTCTGTGGGGCACAGATGTTTGCAATAACTCAGCACACATTTTTCAAGCAACAAAAGAGAACCATGTGTTTGTTGTCGAGGATACTGTAGCTAAGGACACTAGGCTGGGACCGTAGTAAAAAACTCATGTGTTCATTTACAACAGAGTCTGTTTGTCCTGTCCAAATGCCAAGACTGAGCTCCTTTGACTGGTACCACATAATATTGTAGGCTGCCGATCCCTTTGCTCTGTTTCATATGCAGTATCTCCACTGGCCAGCAATCATTTAAAGCTAAGGGTGTGGTTGATGGTTTTTCATTCTATATCCATTTGCATGCTGAAACAGACTCTTCCCTGCACCAACCCTCCCTATATGTGACTGTGACCGTGCAATCCATACATCATCACTGCTTCTTCTTTTAGTTCCAGAAAATAAATCATATGTGACCGTGCAATCCATACATCATCATTGCTTCTTCTTTTAGTTCCAGAAAATAAATCAATCTGTTCACACAAGTTGAGTAACAACACAAAAGTGAGTGAGGAGAAAGAGTCATACCTATGTCCATGGTTTGGAAAATTTCCTTTGTACTCTTTAATGAAGATTTAAACTACTGAGGAAATGAGAGAACAAGAGGAAGAAAAGGTTACTGTATTTTACTCATATGACTGTCTTGAATGTCTCAGACAATAGACACAGATAAATGACAGGTAGATATAGATAGCTACAGACAGATAAATCAACAGATCTAGCAAAGCAACAAAATAATTGACTGTACTAATTTTTGATAATCAAGCAGAACAACGATCCCAAACACCTTTTTATTTACGGTACACTATTGCTTTTGTTAGTTCCTGAGAAGCAACATCTTAAGAAGCATACAATACAATTCGTAAGAAGAAAGACAATGCAAACAAAAAATTGCCGCATGGTGGACACTTTTTTGTACAGCATTGGTTACCTTTATGCATGCAGTTACTCAGCAGTAAATGCTACTCAAACAAATGATAAGCGCACTATACCATCCCAGTCCCCACGCGGCGGGGCGGGGGGGAGAATGAAGGGCTGCCCACTGTGGGAGAAGATCAGGTGCGAGACCATCTAAGGAACCTGAAGGTGCACAAGTCCATGGGACCTGATGAGATCCATCCACGGGTCCTGAAGGAACTGGCGGATGAAGTTGATAAGCCACTATCCATCGTATTTGAGAAGTCGTGGCAGTCCGGTGAAGTTCCCACTGACTGGAAAAGGGGAAACATAACCCCCATTTTTAAAAAGGGAAAAAAGGAAGACC
>NW_008795129.1:5567167-5577662 GCF_000699145.1 Aptenodytes forsteri
TCCCTGCCCACAGCAGGGGGGTTGGACTAGATGACCTTTAGAGGTCCCTTCCAACCCAAACTATTCTATGATTCTGTGATTTATGTATTCATATCTTGACCACTTGTTTTTTCTGAAGCTCAGAAGTTTTTCACAACCCCACAAACATGTTTGAGTGGCATTTTATTGTTGAGGAAAGGGTCATGCAATGGGTAAATAGTGTCATTCCCCAAGTATTTATTTACTTTTCACTTCACAAGCATGTACAACATGTAACTGCCTCTGGCCTGAGGAGAACTCCCAGCAGAGTCAGATTTTTTTTCTTTGATTCCTGAACATAGAGGACTTGGACTCTAGAGCCAGGATTATAAAGCAGGCTTTGATATGGCAGATCATGACAGGCTCCCAGGAGCCATCTGGTAGAGTCCAGGCAGTCCTATGGGTGAGATATCCAAAAGTGTGCAGCCCCAATTAACTCCGTGGGTTCAGCTCCCTGAGACCCCATTGAAAATCCCAGCTCAGGGCTTACAGCAGTGGCTAAGAAGCAAACCCATCTGCCTGTGCAGAAACACTATCCAGGAGATAGCACATACTATTACAACACTTCAATTCTCTTGGTTAAAAAAAAGCAAAATTATGCCGAGGGAGAATCAATAAGAAGCTTCTCATAAGGAATTAAGAAAGGTTGTCAAAATCACTCACTCAAAGCCAAAATCAGGAGGCTGGACTATATTTCTGATAAACCCTGTGATGACCACATTGGCCACCCAGAGGGAGACATCAATGCCTCATGGGCACTGGAGTTCGTCCAGAATGGGGAAGCAGGGAATTTGGACTGCAGTTCCCATGACCTATCACAGCTGTCTAGAAGCTGAAAAATGTTGAAATGATTTTGAATTATTTTAGACTTTTTAAAAATTGTCCGATGTTATCCCTCCTGGGGATATGAGCCTGAATTTTTGCATGGTGATTGTCTCAAGCAAACATGGGTTCTGGCTGCAATCACAAATGCATTTCACAGATTAACTCCATAAGATATTTTAGTGTTGGCTTTATGCACCTAATATGCCTTACTTTTTACATTGATGTTTAGCTCAGCTGAAGGTAAATGCAACCCCACAATGTGTCTTCTGCTCAGTTTTGGATCAGAACCTTCTAAATCCAAATTACACACAGTTGAACAGTCATCATTCAATAGAGTTGCACAGACTTCCATAGCACAGTTTAGCAAAGGGTTCCATTTTGACCTAATAAACTATATAAAAGAGACCTGCAGAATATACACAGAATCCCTGGCATTTGCTTCCCTGTCTCACTGCCCCCCCATCCTTTTGACTAATTTCTTGTAGCATAACTAAGCAATCTTTTTTCCTTTCCTTTGCAGATACACCCAGATCTTCCACAGCCAAACAGAACAGATAAAACCTTTTTTAGGCTGGCTCCAGAAGACCCAGATTCTGTTTGACTATCACCTTTTTGGATAAATACTTTGGGGTTCAGGATGAATAAGACAAGGGCTGTTAATGATGGTTTTCCCTTCCTGAACAGTAAGAACTGGAGCTCAAACCGAAGCTTCCCCACGCACATTTCTAATCAGTGCAAGAACATCACTGACCTTACCGTCTTTCTGGCCACCTCTTACAGCTTGGAGACTGTCCTAGGCATTGTGGGAAACATCTGTCTGATTGCTGTCATCGCCAGGCAGAAGGAAAAGGCCAACGTCACCAACATCCTAATTTCCAACTTAATAATTTCAGACTTGTTTATGTGTCTTGTCTGTCTGCCTTTCACCGTTGTTTACACCATGATGGACTACTGGATATTTGGGGAAGTCATGTGCAAAATGACCTCTTTCACTCAGTGCACATCTGTGACAGTGTCAATTCTTTCCCTTGTCCTTATTGCTTTGGAAAGACACCAGCTCATCATAAACCCGACTGGCTGGAGGCCAAGTATCTCCCAGGCCTATCTAGGAATTGGAGTAATTTGGACTTTAGCATGTCTCATGTCCCTGCCCTTTTTGACCACGTCCATCTTGTCTAACGATTTGTATGAGCAGCTCTCACACATCATGAATTTTTCCACTGACAAGGTCATATGCATCGACTCATGGCCTTCTGAGCAGCAGAGACTTATCTACACTACCACTTTACTGCTCTTGCAATATTGCATCCCGCTGTTCTTCATTATACTTTGCTACCTGCGTATCTACTTACGTCTACAGAAGAGAAAGGACATGTTTGAGAAGAGTGAATACAGCAACCGAGCAGTTCAGCTGAGAAGGATAAATATTTTGTTAGCATCCATGGTTGCTGCTTTTGCTGTTTGCTGGCTACCACTGCATGTTTTCAACACCATTGTGGACTGGAATTACAAAATCATTTCACCTTGCCACCACAATCTGATCTTCTCATTGTGCCACCTGGTAGCTATGGCTTCCACCTGTGTCAACCCTGTTATCTATGGTTTCCTAAATAGCAACTTCAAAAAAGAAGTGAAGTCACTGATTCTGAGCTGCCAGCATAATTCAGTAACTGCATCAGTGGAAGAATACGATCAATTGCCTTTATCCACCATGCAGACTGAAATCTCTAAGGGCTCACTGATGTTGAACTGCAGACATAATTCTATCTAGCTAGTAGAAAACATTTCAGAGGGGTGCACTGACACCACACACCAATTATTACCTGTAGGTATAAAAAACAACTGGTGATGCCATAGCTGGGATGTGAACAGGAACCCATTACTGCCTGATTTTTGGAAGAACAGGCAAAGGAAGGTTGTAAGTGTATACAGTAGCTCCTACGGTACACAAGGTGTTCATGTCATTGAGATGGTACAGACATTGAGGAGACTGGGCTGATGTATACGCAGCTGCCCTGACAGATCAGTAACTAAACCGTGGCTGCGCATAGACTGACACGGGGTTCATCAGCTAAGCTCACATCTCTACCATGGCTGTGTTAGAAGCCCAGACTTCCAGTTTCAGCACTGCAGGCTGCCAAAAGTTGCATTAGAGAAGACTCTCTGTTTTTCAGTAAGATTTTTATGCATGGCTGACACACCAGTGGAAGAGACATGTAAATACATAAATTTTTGTGCTTCACCAACTCTCACAGCCCATCAGGTAACAGTAAGCTTTCAGCAGATCTAGTTCGCATCAAACAACTGGATGTTTGTATGAAACTCCTCTCTCTGTCATATAGGCTTGTGAATAGCCATTGCCTCTGCAAGGAGGGACACAGAATGACCCTGGTATGTAAAGATGACAGTTACTTATTGAGGGATGGTGGCAAATGAAAATGTTACTCAGTGGATTAAACTCTTAACACATTGAGATGATGCTGAGCACTATTTTTAAACAAATGAAAACCAGTTGTAAATCTACATGGAAACGAGTCTGGTTGACTTTGCAATTCCTGCTGCTGTCAGTCACAAAGCTCTGCAATGCTAATTCTGCATGCCATGATGGTACACGGCGGCTGGATTACTGGAGTTATTCCAGGTCTTGGTAGCAAGATGTCACTTCTGCTTCAGCAGCTCCTTGGTACTTAAATTGTAAAGTATCTCATTCAGAAGGTCAGAATGGGCATGAAAACATGTTTGTAGAAACTCTGTCTTTTCAGAGTCGGTACGCTCCCAAAGAAATAAGCATACGCATGGAGGCTTTCAGTTTCCCGTTAAAATAAAACCAAATGTCAGATACCAGTCCCACTTGCTGGCATCAGCAACAGAGATGGAGCTGAAATTCCAACTAATCAGCAGAAGGTCAATGAAAATACACAAGTAGAATCCAGGTCAGGTTGAAGCCAAGCTACATGTAAATAGGTAGTATTGTCAATTGCTCTACGAAAGTGAGGGTCGTGCTTTTTCACATCTGTGGTATTTTTAGTCTTTGTCCACAAAACGTACAAACCATAAACTCATTTTAACCTCTGGAGCCAGAGACATTGCTCAGTGACTACTGAGAAACCAAGAAGTAGGTATGCCCAAGAAGCCCATACTAAGGAACAGATTAAAAAAAAAAAGGCAGCAAGTGTAAAAAGGAGACCAACCAGGTCAGTGCTAAAGAAATATGGAAGCATATTCTGTCCTGAGTTGTTAAACTAACCTTAGCAGAAGACTGGTCTAGGTGACCACCTGAGGTAATTTCCAACCTGAATTATGCTATGATAAGCAGTTGTTACTCTTTGTAGTCAATGGGTTTGCACTGAGTTGAAGCTACCCAATGAATAGTTATGCAGGCAGCTAGGGATCCCTTAGCTGGAAGCTCTCTGGTTAGACAAATTGATAAATAGGTGAGGAAAAAATTATTCCCATGCTGTGGTCTGACAAGCAATATGGATGTTGGACACAGTATCTGAAGACAAGAGCAAAACCGTATGCTGTAAGGTAACAAGAGCTATCAACAAGTATGAGATCATATCCTCAGCTGGCAGAAATGGGAGTTAAACTCTGGCCGTGAGCTGGGTGCATAGAAATGAGTGGCAAAGCTTCAAGTTTGGACTTGAATTCTTGTGTGCAGAGTCTTAAGGCAGAAGCCGTTTTGATGCAGCCACCCTTCTAATTCTGGGCAGAACCTGTATATCTCAGTAAAAGAGTTCACGTGCAGTTACCTTTTGTATCTTCCTCAAGTATCTGGCAAGACATTTTTGCTTCTTTCAAATGGACTTCTGCTTTCTTTTTTTCTTTGTTACTGGCCACAGTGTGATGCAAAGTTGTTTCTCTTGATTCATTTGTATGCAATGTCATTTCTGGACTGGACATTGAGTCTATTAGAAACACAGAACAAGAGGACTCTCATTTTATCTTATATGCAGCTTGAAATTGGCTACTGTAGCTGAAACCAGAGCTGATACAACCATGTGATGCTGAGTAGTACAAAATACAGTAACTCCTCCTCATCAACTTGATTTATACCAAAACTGTGTTGTATTATTTGAGGGCTTAAATACTGCTTAAACTTTGTAGTGTTTTTGTATTTAGGATCAATTTCATCCAATTAGCCTGGAGTAATTCTGCCTGTTTCCTGCACTTGTTATAATTGCAACATTTAATTAACTAAGATATGTGTCAAGCTATCGTAAGAATACTCTGCTAAACACGAACATGGATTATCTGATTTATGATCTTAAGTATACAACTTTCCAAGCACCAGTGTCTTAAATGGAAACACAATTACCTTTAGAATTTGTACTTCCATGAACGCGTCTTTGTCACTAGTTCTAAGTGAAAACTTTTTGATAGAGCACTTACAGTATGTCAGAGACCTGCCACTAGAGCTATGCATCTGCATTGTGCATCAGGTCCCAGTCCTTCCTGCAAAGGGCATGAATATCAGCGGGGTCTGACTCTTTGTTTAACTGTAATTCATGTGGCCATTTGTATCCATGATCACAAGCAAATGTGTAAAGCAAGCAGATCCAACTTTACAGTAACCCAGACAGACACAGACGGATGTATCTTCCTCCAGTGATTAAGGGAAGTGTCAAGTTTGGAGTCAAGTACTGTTTGTTGCTAACAGACTTTGGACTGAATAAACTAAAGGATTTAAACACTAAAAGCCACCAAACCGCACCCATACATCTAACTGCAAAAATGCAGATCCTCAAAACTCCCAACCAGCTGCTGCCTATCCATCTACTTACATACTATCCTGAGTTACATGTTTTTCAACTTCTAAAATTCCCTAGGTAACTAAATAAACTTTAGAGTAAACATAGAAAAAAAAATATATCTAAGTTCCAAAGGACTAAACATCTACGCCATGTGTAAACGCTGTCTTTATTTACACACTAGGCATCCTGCTGGCACAAATAGCCATAACAGGAAAGGTGCTTTTGTCACCACTTTGTCATTCTGTGTGGACATCAAGGCTTATGCAGCTGTGCACAAATGCAGTAGAGGATATTATACTGCTAGTTTTTAAAAACTGCTCTAGCAACTGTTCCCTTTGAAGGCAAAGGCACAAGGCTGGATGCAATTATGCCTGCACGGTTGAAAGAGCCATTTTATTTGTCGCTTTGAGGCTTCAATGCAACCAAGGGGGGCTATGTCTCTTTGGGCCCAGCAGAGGGTAACAGGACAGAAATACATCTTATCCATTTGTAAATAAAAATTAAGGTTCATATCTAAGAAGGACCAAGCATTTTTGTGTTCATTGTATACAGCGATGCTTTTGAGTATGCTCTTTACAAAGTTCTGCTACTGAGTTACAAAGGCAACGTTGGGGAAATACGCAGGAATTGTGCAAATCGTGAGTTCATACAATTCTAAGACCTTACCCTGGTTTTGGGGTTTTTTTTTAAGGCTTTTTATAATCCTGCTTCTTGTGACATGTTGTGAGAAGATAGTAAGGTTTTCAGTGCAAGAAAACAACTTATTGCTGTGATATAAGTGGCACGCTATGGGGAGTCTAACAATAACAAATAAAATAATATTGCCTGTATTACTTCACCTCTCTGTACCTGCTTCTGTAAAATGGTACAATACTATTCACAGTATAAAGTACATAAGATTTAGTTCTCAACTAGTGTTTATCAGGAGAAAACAAGTTATACTGTATGATAAGAGCCATTGATATATGAAGGATTAATAGCTTGATGCATTATTCCTAAGGACAGACAATGGTGCAGCACAGCCAACCAAGGAAGAGAGGACAGGGTAAGTATCAAAAATTCAACGTGGGACATCGGAATATTCCGATGCCAGGACTCAGCTCATCTTCACAGACTTCCCAGATTGCACAGGAAACTGGGTCCTACGTGGTATACTGTCCTGAACCCTGACCAGAACCCCAACCAGAACGTAACTGAGACTACTGAGATGAAAACCGATGTGGGACATTTATCAAAATTTTCTTGAACCTCAGAAATGTTTTGACTGGGTTAAAAGAATTGGTAAATTTCTCTGATCTGGGTTACCTGCCTCAACAGAAAGTAAACCAAGGTACTAGAGACGACCATAGGTTGTGCTATAACCAGGTTATATTTATTACATTTACACACACAAGGAAAGAGGGCAACAGCAGTACCTGCTACCTGCCTGGCATGTTGTTGTATGGCATAAATGTGATGTAATCATCATCAGCGGTTGGTAATGATGTTGTGACAGCAGTCAGGGTATGCACTGTAGATTTGCTATTTCCAAATGCAGTGCACACACACATACGAAGCGTGACAGTCTAACAGAGCTTATTGTAAAATTAAGACATCACATCTTAAGGACCTCTTAAGGGATTCTTTTACTTTGACCTGTGTGCCTTCTCACAAGGTCACCTGATGTTTCATTACAGGCCATTCTCTTCAAATTTCTAATTCATTAAATACTGGCCTGATTTTCAGGCCAGTATTGATTTCAGTGGAAATTGTTGCTGCTTAGCGCCATGGGTAATCTGGGTTTATATTTTGTGAGCATCAACATCCACATAGCTTTTATGACTTTCCCTCACTTTCTCAGTTTGCTTTACAAAGGCTCTTCTTTGAACTCAGGAAGTCATAAGTAGAATAAGCCTGAGATTTAGACTTTTGTATAATGCCTTTTCCAGTCAGACAATGCTCATTAGGCCTCAGTCAGAATTGTCTTGTTGTCCTTCCAATAAATGCTTTGTAAAAATGAAGCCCAGTAGCAGCACAGAGATTATATGATGGAAATCTGGGATGAAATCGAATTCCAGAGATTTTTTTTAGAACTTAAATTGATAAGACCCTACCACCCATTTATTAAAAATGCTCAGTTAAATAGTGCTACCATATTCATCCCGTATGATAGAAAATACTTTGTTCAATAGGAACTGTAATACAGATTACCACCCATAATACTACAAAAAAATGTAGTCATGGTACACGGAATATAGCACTGCAAATTTTTTCTACCTGTTGGCTAAATATGATGGGTTATGTTAGACACAGTGACATAATAATAATAAATAATAATAAGTATTTTTTGTAGAATATCACAAATGCAAATGCATCATCAGGATGCAATCTTTGGCAGTAGCAAGATAGGTTTTGTCAATCAAAAGCTATGATGACATCCAGAACATGAAACTTCCACTTTAACTCTTAAAAAGGGGTCCTTAAAGTCCCAGGTAAAAATTTCTGTCCTTTGAATATAACAACTTTAGCTCATAAATTACTGTGTCCCTTATCCAGACTATAGGAATACAAAGACTTCCTGTCAGCAGCTAGTGGGCAAATACTACTTCATCATTCATAAATATTTGTCTTGATTCCATTTTATTACAGGGTGACTGCATGTAGAATGCACTTATCCCGTGCTACACCTGTGGTAAGGTAATGAGTATTGATTCATCTACTTGATAGGCTGACTTAATGACTACAAGTAATTACATGTATCAAGTATTTCCTTCATTTCAAGAAAGGTTGTAGAAAAGTTCCTGGTGTCCTAAAGACCAGTGTAACCACTTTCTGAAACACGCTACATTCACAGCAGCAAAACAGCTGAATAATACTGGAAAATTCTGGTCTCCTCAGCAAGGATGTTAAACTCACAGGAATTAATACGGTCAGGCAGAGAGTTTTGTTTAAAGTAATGGTAAATACACAGGCTGCTTAAGGAGCATAATGTGCACATATCCCCTGGGCCTGTGTTTTGGGAAGGCTCACAGGATTCAAAGACAACAGAAGCTGGGTGGCACCTTGGTTAAGAGTTTTAAAGCTGATGAAATCATCTAGCGACACCAGTTCCATTTAAAATTCAGTATGTACCTAACTCCATCCATCAGAAATACAGCTACACTGTCGAAAATTCGAAATTAGTAACTTCCATCAGAAATACAGCTACACTGTCGAAATTGTACTGTCCTTTCATAATAACCCACATTTCCACAAGCCACCACAGAAGTCTCACATGGCACACGACACAATGCACACAGGCACGCACAAGCTCTCACCAAGCAAGCTAATCTTCACTAGCAGACCAAAAGGTCTGCTATTAAACCTACAAACTGCTAATACAGTTCCTCTCCCTCAGAAATAGTCTATGAAACATGGCTCTCAATAAGATGAATATATTCCCTATGCATTGCAAGGGAAAGCGTCATGGCAGTGTAGTTGCATTCTGTGTCTGGTTGAGTTGCTGACAGACAGCTGGGCAGAGAAGGCCTAAATAAGGAGTATCTCAGTATTTGGGGGAAGGAAGCAGGGAATTATTCGGCTGAAACAAAAGGAAGTGTTCTACCTGTACTCAGAGCAACAGGCAATATATTTGCAAACAAAACCCTGATCCAGCACGTGCTCAATACTTTGCACTGCAAAATGAATATATGACATTCCAGATTTGCAAAGGTTAAGCTTTAAGTGAGGACAATATGAGGCTTTATGCTTCAAAACATTTCACTGATCAGTTTTCCACAAACCACAACCAGTTAGAACAACAATATGCAAAGCATTCCAGGATTATAAAAAAAAAAAAAAAAAAATCATATATAAGCTGAATCATAAGCCCATGTAACTTCTCAGGATCTGGGCCATGGAACAAGTGTACACTACACATTTTAAAAATCATTAAGAAAATTCACTTTTTTATTTTGACAGTTTCCAAGCAACAACTTACAAGGACGAAAAACGGTCCCTCATTCTGCAAACAGGTTGAATGCAGTAAAAAATTCGTTTATTTGAAATTATGTCAGGAATAGAAGTAGCTTGGTTTTAGACTTCCTACTATGCAGTACTTCCTAGGTTAACACATTAGAAAGAACATAAAGAAACAGTACAGCAATGATAAACACTGCAAAGCACACATGAATGCACTATTGTGACTGGACTGTAAGTAAATGGAATGATTTGGTGCAGTACAGAACAGCTAATAGCTTCTCTTAGGGAGAATAAGAAGGAATGTGCCTTTATTTCAGCCAGCTTAACTCAGTATCACTTTTTACAAATAGAATTCACACAAAAGAGGTAGTAGCAGGCATCTGTGTGTACAGAGAGACTATTTGAGCGTAAGAAACAGATTTAAGACACTAACCTTAATCCTCTTGTATCTAGGAGATTACGTAAAGTCTTTATTAGTTTTTTTAGACCTGGAAACAAATCAATTGATGCTGTTGCTATGATTCAGCCATCAGCTGGACTGGCTGCATTCATTTTTGTCTCCATAATCTGTTATAGTTAGGGAATGAAAATAACCACTGTGATGCTTATTTTAAGCATGCTTGTCAGTGGCAATCTCCCATTTTATAGCAAGAGCAAATGATATTTAATATTTCCTTAAAATTTTCCTGAGCCTGTCAGCTGTACCAGAGGGCAGCAGAGACACCACCTGTGTGCGGTGTGACCAGGTGGATGATCTGCTCGGCCTGGTGGCAGAGCTGAAGGAGGAGGTGGAAAGGTTGAGGAGTATCCGGGAGTGTGAGAGGGAGACAGATTGGTGGAGCCGCACCCTGCCATCCCTGAGGCAAAGGCAGCAGATGGAGGCTCCGCGAGAAGCAGAGGATCCCCTGCCTTCTTGCCACCAGGTAGAAAGAGGGGACCTAAGCGACGGGGGGGAATGG
>NW_008795129.1:5583537-5602522 GCF_000699145.1 Aptenodytes forsteri
GAGTAGATGAGGCGCTTAGGGACATGGTTTAGTGGGTGGTGGTGGTGGGTTGACGGTTGGACTCGATGATCTTAGAGGTCTTTTCCAACCTCAATGATTCTATGATTCTTTTATAACTAAATATAAATTAATAAGAGGTGTGGGGCCAATAAGTAGTACCAGCTTCCAGGAACATCCATTCTTTATTAATTTTTTTTTTTTAATTAGCATTTATAACATCTATTCAGGAAAACACTGTCAAGTGTTTTAATGGAGTTTTACAAATCACTGCCCTGTTAGAAAAGAATATCTGTGTTGTATCCTCTGCACCATGCATTAATTGTGAATAACTACCAGCAGCATCTCCCACAATGAGTTCCAGGCCTCCCAGTGCCATCACGGTACACAGAAATTAAGTGTAGGCAGCTACAGAGAACTCTATTTCCAGTTGCAGGAGCACGCTGACTTGGTATTTTCCTACATGCCACAAGCACATGCATGGGATATGCACACGCGTTCAGGGCCGCAGACACACAGCCACAGAGCACCTGCTCTTTGCCTCATGAGGCAGCAATGATGTGCAGATAATTAACTCCTGGCAACAGAATACACTAACAAATTAAATAGGTTTACACCTTACCTTTCTCTTTTCAGAGCCCTGAAGACACAGGTAGATAATTTTGCTTATCTACCTGTGCTTCAAATACAGCTCTCTGCTACTGCGGAAGCTGTGCAGGGAAGAAGGGTCTCGTATGCACTGCCTATACATCAGCTACTCAGCAGTCATATGAGAGTGTAGGGGAAGGGTATTGCCCTGCCCGAGCTGCTGATGCACATCTAATGGAGCAGGCCTTTGGGGAAGCACAGGCTGGGCAGCACCTGCTCTGCAGACAGCAGCAGGGACTGGGAAGGTGAACAGCTCATCAGTGGTGATGAGACCGAGGGGATTCTGGACATGGCCACAGCAGGATTTCACGTGAACCAGGGAAGTGGCACAATGCAGCAGTCTAAGGTTAGGGAGAGTTCTGAGGATCCCGTTTTGGAATATAGGTGCCTAAGCTCCATCTAAACCTAATAGTAAATTCAGCTCCAAGGTGACATGCCGAAGTCATGCAGGGAGTTTGTAACTGAGCAGGTGTTGAACCCAGTCCTACATCAGCACACCGATCAGTAAGCCGCTTCCATCTTAACTGTACCTGAATCTCTGAAAACTGCAGCCCCAGCAGCTTCAATCCAGAATAGACTCAGGGAGTAAGAGCACTGAAAAGGAGATGGGGCTGTACAAGGTGACCTGAATAAGGATGGGCAGTCACACAATTAGAACAATTCCCCTTCTTGGGGAGTCACTTGGTTTTACAATTAACTTAGTTTGAACGAGTTCACTTCTTGCAGGCTCTGTAGTACTAATGAGCCATCCAGCCCCTGAGGAACACATATCTGTGCAGAACTTGCTGGATATACTTTCATGCAATTTTAATTCTTATTTGGTTAACCATTAGACCTCCTCAACTGCACCAAAAGAAAGCATACCTGGTTTTGTATGTTCTGCCTATCCCCATACGAAGAGTACCCAAGAGGTACAGTCAGCTGAAGACAGAGGCCTGATTTTTTTAATTAACATCAAGTAACAGCTATCCCTGCTTTCAGTGAGAGACAGTATAAGTCAGTGTGCAATTATACAATGTGTTGGATCCAGGCATCATGCTGGTCTCTTCCCAGCTTTCTCCCCATGCACTTGTTCATCATCCCATGTGCTGTGACAGTACGTCCCAGCAGAGCTGGGAACTGGATAGCTGAACTGACATGCATTTAAAAATAACACTCAAAAAAAATAAACATTCTACAAAAAAAAGAAAACTTGTTATTTTTAACCTTGTCTTATCATTGATCCAGTTAATGCTGTGGCCCTATAAATAGTTATATCAGCACAAGTAAAGAGACAGAGACCTTGCAGCATGGGAAAAAGCAGAGGAGGGGGAATGTTGGGGACTGGGATTTCTTAAGCCAGCTTCATCACTGTGAGGTCAACATTGTGCCTAACTAAATCCTCAGTCTCTGGACTTGTTCTTTACCCATACTGAGGGGAGTGTGGTCAGAACCTTCACCGAATCACAGAGCAGCTGAGGTTGGAAGGGACCTCTTGAGGTCATCTTGTCCAACCCCTGCTCAAGCAGGGTCACCATAAGCATAGTTACCCAGGACCCATCTCCAGATGAGATTCCATAACCTCTCTGGGCAACCTTGTTCCAGTGCTTCCACCTTGCACAAGCAAATGTATCACTGCTTCATCTCACTGTCTTAAGCTACAGTCTTCATCACACGAAGACCAGTATGTCTGCACCAATTACAATGGGATGTCACTGATTTACATCAGTTGGAAGTCTGTCCCCTACTTTGTTTTCTTTCACTCCAAGTTCCTCACTAGTATTTGCCCTAGTTCAGCTGCAGGCTCATTTTGGCCATCTGCGATCATGTTAGCTCACAGGCCAAGATGGAGTCTTAAGTTTGATCAGAGAAGGTAGTGCCTTTGAACTTCTTATTGACATTTAGGCCTAACTTGCATGATTCGATGTTTCCTTACAACAGCAGCTTTTGTTTGGTGGTGGTATCTCACTGGGCAATGCTGAATGTATAACAGCAATGACATCAACTTCAAAACCTAAGATAGAACAAATAGGTTTTTCCACTAAAATATGAACAAAAGCCCAATGACAAACAGTTTCATGGGGAATCTCTGTTTGAACAACTGCCCCTTTAAGACCTGTTACTTGTTTTATTTCATATCCTTGCAAGTACCTTCATGATTAAAATGTGGTGGTATTTTCCGCTTTGCCATTTATATTTGTCGAAGACTTTTTTCCTGTTGTGTACAATATGAAGTTCACAGATCTCATTTGCCAGGGTATTCTGGTGTAAGGACGTGGCAGCCAACAGCAGGAGTGAAGGTCATGTCTTGGTACTTTCACAACAGGATGATGCTTGTCTTCTGTTACTTTAAGGAGATCATCCCTGCAGCTGCCTAAGCAGTGCTGCAATCCGAACCTTTAGGGAATGGACTGGATGCATCAGCCCAGCAAATCATCAGCTTATCTTTTCCTCTGCTGGGGTCTTATTTTTTAAAAGCAAATTTTTTCCTAAGCTGCCCTGATTAGATAGTACTAAGAACATTAAGCTAAATTGGTTCCTTGGGAGATGTCCCAATTAAATGGCTATCCTAATTAAGCACATCCTGATTAAGCAGAAGATCCTATAATTATAGTAATAGCATGTAATAAAAACTGGCCCGTAGTTTTGTTCAGACAGAAAGCATTTTGCAAGCCTTATTTACAGGAACCACTTTATCCAGAATTGAAGCACAACCAGCTCTTGGGTGAAATGCTACATCTGTTTAACAACGTTCAGTAGAACTAAACAGTCTTTCGGAGCAGGAAATGAAAAATTCTGCACCATACTGACAATGCAGACAATGTTATGATAAGGCAAGAGGTACTTCGCATGTAATTTGGATGAAATATTTTGACTGCTCTTAGCATAATTGCTGCAATATTTACAATTGCTGCAGATGATCACAAGTGCACCCAAAAGTGCGTTTTATAGAATCTTATAGAATCATAGAATAGTTTGGGTTGGAAGGGACCTTTAAAGGTCGTCTAGTCCAACACCCCTGCCATGGGCAGGGACATCTTCAACTAGATCAGGTTGCTCAGAGCCCCGTCCAACCTGACCTTGAGTGTTTCCAGGGATGGGGCATCCACCACTTCTCTGGGCAACCTGTTCCAGTGCTTCACCACCCTCAGCGTAAAAAATTTCTTCCTTATATCTAGCCTAAATCTACCCCCTTTAGTTTAAAGCCATTCCCCCTTGTCCTGTCGCAACAGGCCCTGCTAAAAAGTTTCCATACTAAATGAAGGAAAAGTACCCCATGATGAACTTTTGCCTTATAAGTTCTGAAAAAAAAAACCTCATTCCTATATTGACACCATGGACTTTTCTTACCTTACAATACTGAGGACAGTGTAGCACAACAAGCCAGGTACAGTCTAGTGTAAGTACTAATGAGAATAAACTAGCAAGTCCATTTTCTCCAATGAGCTGTAGAGCTGAGATCCTGACCTTCTGTAGTTACTGCAAATGCATGGCATGTTTTTTGAGTGCTACTGTGTCAGGGGGAATTCCTGCTGTGTGTTTTGGATGCTGTTCATGTTCCAGCTTGCATAATTGTATTTAGCTGGCTCAGTTCCTCTCTGGATCACAGTGGAGTATGACAGTCTCATTTTTTAGTTTGTCCTACACAACACTGTAGAGAAGATGTCAAGTAACTCTCAGTAAGTAATGAGTTGGATAAACAAACCTGAACATATTTAGTTATTAAAATTGCTTTCTTTTTTTTGCCTCTTAGTGACAAAAGAGCAGAAACAAGGAGTCGACATGAAGCTCAAATGCTCAGAAGTGTCGGCTAATAAAAAACTGAGTGAATACATATGTAAACAGCCATGAGCTGGTAAATTATCATTGAACAGAGAAATTGGTAAAGTCTACCACAAATCATTATTCCAGGGAGTATGTATAACAACTCTCTACATCTCTAATTGTCCTGCCATTGTCAGGTCTGAGCACTTGAGTGCTATAGAGATATTGCAATATCTGTTTATTCAACATTAGTTCAATATTGGGTGGATGTGGAGTCTAAGCTCTGTACCATATCCCTGAGAAGCAGAGTCTGATCCCTGCACAGACTCAGGAATATTTATAACGCGGGTGCACAAGGTGCATTGAGGTGCTGCTCTCCACAACACCAAGGTAGCTGCCTGAATCCATCTTCTGAGGTACCATTATAAGATTCTATAGTGTCCTTTGAAGAAAACAATGGTTGCTGGTGCTGCTAGATGTTGACGTAATGCTGCCCTTCCAGCTTTACAGTGAGCTTATAACATCAGGCAGCTATGAGAAGTGCAAATGCAATCTGAGGATGCATAGAGCAACACAATTGCAGTACCTGACAAAAGTGTCATTGTGCAAGGACCTCATGCAGAATAGTTACCCACATTGAGGAAAGATCTACAGAAACCAGGACAAGCTGCAAAGTAAGATTACTAGGATCAGAGAAACAGCCAATCTATGTACCAAAGATGACTAAGAGAGCTTCGCTATTCGGGCTGCAATTGCCATTTGTACCTGCATCAGGCAGATTAAATCAGAGAGAAAGAAAAGGCAGGTCAGGTAAAGGGGCAGTGTTAGCATGAAAACAAGGTTATGTAGGGCTTGAAACTGGAAGACTTTCATTGAGGTAGCTCCTAACCACGTTACCTTTAAGAATAAAACCTGGTTAGCCAGTAAAAGAGTTTACCTGGTGCTGTAGCAGATGACAGCTGTGGACCAGCTCCTACAGTCCTGTGCTCTGCTGCCAGGTAGTTGTGATACCAGACTGACCACTGCAATCTCAATGCCAGCCTTGCTTGAAGTCTTCTTCCTTTGTCCCAGCCTGCCAAGTCACTAACTTCTCTGTGCCTTGATATGCTTTTCTGTGACGCACAGAGAAAAAAATTAACAATTTTGCAGAAGCTACCTGGGGTCAGGTTTCCCCAGGATGGTATTATCCCGGGATAGGCTGCTTTTTAAGGAACTAGCATAAATCTTTTAGCAGTTCACAGCAGCACAACAATCACTCCCTGTTCCCTTCAGGTAAGGGCAGGGAATTTTTGGTTTTGGACAGAAACATACCTTGACGCTTCCAGATGTTGCAGGTGGGGAGCAAGACTGCACTTCACTTGTAAGACAGAAGCAACAATACACTTTATTGACATAAAACAGTGAGTTAGAGTTCAATGGTAAACGCGACAGTGATTTAACAAGATTCGATGGCAAGGTACACTTGATTATTTACTGCATAGAGGACATTAATTGCACAATTAATGATCCTTTAGACATAAACTGTTGACCAAGGCTGGCACTCTGGATCCAGCCACACCTAGACTCCTCTCTGAAAAGGATTCTAGAAAGCAAGGGGGTCCTCTCTGAACCTCATGGCTCAATGGGAGGGTCTCCCCAACAGTTTTATCTGACCCTGTCCTCTATGCAATAAATAATCAAGTGTACCTTGCCATCAAATCTTGTTAAGTCACTGTCGCATCTACCATTGAACTCTAACTCACTGTTTTATATCAATAAAGTGTATTGTTGCTTCTTTCTTATGAGTGAAGTGCAGTCTCACTCCCCATCCATGACACCAGATAAATATTTCTGTAAGTAACAAGTGTCTCAGAATAGGACATTTAAAAAAAAAAAAGTCAAGAACTTTTAGTTAGATCTCCAACAATAATTACTCTATGGGGAAATGCACTAAGCTTCAGTAGTAAAGGCTGTACAAGTTTCCTGCCTCTTTTCAGACTCACCTTCCCCAGAAGCTGACCTGAGAGCCCCATGTCCAGCCCCTTAAATAGCATAAATGAAGGGCAAGCCTTCTGGGCCCCTTCCTAGCAATTAACCCTCAATTAATTATCTTAGGCTGGAATTACATGAAGTTTGATTTTCTCACCTCTCCATGCCCTGATGTCTCAGGTGGTGATTTTATACCCAGGTGTTTTCCAACAAGTTTCAATCAATGTGTTTCCTGATTTTATGACTTTTTATCAACATTAAAGATAGTAAAAGTGCATCATACTTAAAAAGCTACGTTCTGCAATGCATGGGGCAATTTTTTGCAAGCATTAATAAAGCCTCACAACAATCTTGAAAGCAGGCAAAGGTTATGATAGATGAAGTGACAGCTACCCCAGTAGGGGAGGCTGGAAGAGTGTTTTATTTTAAAAAGCCTATTTCCAGGCAGGCAGGACTTGCCCAGCCTTTGGGAATTAACATCTGGCTGAATTAAAACCAGATTTTCAGCTGCTGTAGAGCAGCAGAGCACCACTGGAGTCAGTGAAACAGGCTTCACTTGCGCGAATGGAAATGGCTTTTGCAACTCTACAAAGTCATTATCATGGGGGAGCTGGGCCAAAGCTCAGTCCCCATCCAGGCCTAGCCAATTTTGAACCATCCTGAAGTGCATTTAGTTAGCAGGTTATTTCATTCTTCATTTCACTGGGGCATCCTGAATTGGGAGCTCAAGCATGAACAAACAGGCTATTTTTTTCTACATATACATCATCAAGTGCATCTGTGTTACGAATCATTTTTGTTCTGTCAAAATGGTGATCCTTTTCCACCTACTGTGAGTTAAGATCTGTTCAGATTTCCATTCCTAAGTTATTCCACGGCTGCTGAGAATTTTGTCCTTACATCAGGATTTCGTTTTCAAAGGAACCTCATAATTTGGAAGTAACCTTAACAGTGTTGTCCACTATTCATGTGAACTTGCTGTTTTTTTCTGCAAACAAGATTTTGTCTCACAGTCTAAAGATCAAAGTTTGTTTGCTCCTAACAGTACCACTCTTGTAGGATGGACAAAGGCTAATGTTTCCGTTATTATATTACAAAAGACATTGTGCAGACCCTGTTTTCTTCAACAGGCCTTCTGTTAAATTGTAAAAGCTTCAAAATTTGAGATGAATTTTCCTGCCTGCCTTACACACCTTTGGAAAACGGGGCCCCGTTCCTCCACGTGCTGTGACAAAAATATTATTATTATAGCTGTTGTCTTGGAAAGAGGCATAAAAGACTAGAATAAGCATTATTGCTGAATTGAAATCTCAGCCAGCATGAACTGGGATTTCTATTTGTTTTCCAGTGACCTGGGTTCAGATTTTGGGAGGCCTGGTGCTAAGCGCGCTACAGGTGGCAAAGCTAGGTTTGTGCTCATGGTTCTGCTCTTCTGCTCATGCAGACTGAGTGACTGGGTGCTGCTTCAGTTTAACTGTCTTCAACCCATGTTGTCTCTGTGGATCAGCTCTGCCAGGAGGAGTGACAGACATACGGAGTTTATGAACTAGTCACAGTATGTATGTTACCAGTATTACCCATCTCACAAATGAGACTCTAAGACAACCTTAATTAATATATCGGTTTTTAAAAAATCATTTGGTGTTCCCAGACAACACCAACATCTTCTGACCACATAGCCTGGGCTGTGTCAGAGCAGAAGTAGAAGCAGACTTCATGCTGCATAACCGTCCAGCCTCTGCCCTAAACAATAACACGCAGGAACCACAAACAAGAGAAGCTGAGCTCTCAGAGCATGGTCAAGACTGCAGGGTGGGAAACCACTCTTAGGACTGTGTCCCGGTATTCACGTGCAAATCATTTAGGCCTTTAGAAATAAAAATCTTGTGTTGCATATGTTTATAGGGCAGACATATAACACAATCTATAGGAAAAGCAGGACCCAGGTAGTCATCTGCCAGAGCTTGCCCTGGCAGATTCTTCTGGAAGGTCCCTTCACATTGCTGTGATTCAGCATCTACTTCTGTCTATTTACTATGACAAGCACTTTATACACATGTATTTATTTATTATTAGAGGTGCTTAGCCTCCACACTTCTTATTAAAGTCAATGGGAAAAGAAGGTTTTGTGCAGCTCCCTGCTCCGACCATAGGTCATGATCTTGAGAAGCTGTTAACTGGACCCCAGCAACCCAAGAGAACTTCAACCAAATCCATGGTGCTCAGTCCTAGCATTGAATCTGTCCAGACAAATCAGCTACCAGGATTGGAGCCCAGACAAGCTGGGATGTTAATAAATCATTTTGAAGTGAGCTATTTCTGGGGGAAGGTTTCAATTTCCTTTGCACCCAACATCAAGGTCTCATTGATAGCTGCATGCTAAAATTAACAAGAAACATGAGTGTGTTTTTTCAACTAGCTTATTCTAGAGGAAAATGGGAAATGTTTTAAAGAGTTATGTTGCAAGTTCAGTCTGAATGTCTTAACCCCTGGGATTATTTAGCCTTAAGCCTGGATGTAATAACTTCACCCTGCCCTCAAGACAGAAATGTTGTTGTGCTTCGTAGGATATTCTTCTCAGCACAAACTTTGGAGACCTCAGAATATGTTTCCACTGATCATCAGGTGAGGGAAGCGTCATAACAAGTGTTATAACAATGATTAGTGGGACAACCTCCCTCATTAAACTGACTCACAAACAAGTATTTTTAAAAATAATTTTGGCTTCTCTTTAAAAGGCTGCTGGCTCTTGCAAAGTAGGACCTGCGGTGTTATTAAACTCTCAGTTTCTTGGCTGGCAACTCACAAAACCTGCAGGCTATATGCAGACATATAGCTATTTAACTGGTGTGTGGGAGGGAGGTCTTGCAGGTTATTTGTTACATTGCCACCTCATCAGGTAACTTCACATGTCAGGTCCTTACAGGTCACCTTTGCACAGGAGGAAAAAGGTAAGCATAACTGACTTTATGTATATATTATACACAAATCCTTGAAAAGGGTTGGTTACAAACACCGATGATTTGAGAGTTATGTGAGGCAGTCCAAACATGAAAACTCGGCTCCCAGCCTCAAGAGCTGGTTCCAAGTAGACAGAAAGGCAAATTATGCCACAGCTCTATCCAACGGGGTGGCAGGTTCCTTTAGAGCTCAAACTCCATTGCCTGATTCAGGCAGCATCAAAAACTAAAGCAAGCTGTACCACATGTGAATCCTGCCTTCTATGTCTTATAAAAATTACTTACCTTCCAGCAGACTTGGTGTCTGTCAAAACCTCCAGTTCTAGGAAGTGAGGATTTCAATTTACCCAGAATACAGAGCGCACAGGGACAGTAACAGCACAAAATTCCACTTTCCTGACATTGCTGCTGTTCTTACTCTGGGAATGGGACACAGACCTATCTTTTCTTGGTCCCTTTGACACTCATGTCACCTTAGGACTGATTCTGATGAAAGTTGTATAGAGACTGCAAATATTTACCTGGGTCCACAATAAAAGAGGGAGACGCAGCTGGCAAAGTACCAGCCTTGGACCTGGGAAGGCGCAATTTTGTTCCTTGCAGCATCGCAGGTTTCCTGTGTGACAACAGGCACAGCCACATCCAGCTGCAGGGAGTAGCAACAGTCCCCATATTCACTCAGTTCTATACTCTAGAACAGAGGTGAAACATAACAGGACTTTACACACACAAGGAAGTATTCAGATGCCACAATAAAGGTGGTGTGTAAATACCTCCAAGTAACAGCAAGAGGTGTTTGTTCTGCATGATTATCATCATGACATCCAAAAGTCACTGCACCAGATTTATTTATCAGCAAGACACAATCATAAGCAATCTCTTAGCAACCTGATCTAGTTGAAGATGTTCCTGCTCATTGCAGGGGGGTTGGACTAGATGACCTTTAAAGGTCCCTTCCAACCCAAACTATTCTATGATTCTATGATTCTATAAATACATGATGCCTTTCAAGCACTGTGACATTCCCTTCCTGCAGATGGCTGGAAATGTTCTTAGATACAATATTTGCAATTAGCTTGCTGATGAAATTAGTGCTCTGAAATGCTTAGTTTTATAGATGCCTATGTTGCTCCCTCTGTGGCTATTACTGCTTTAATCTCTTTGAGACCTTGTATGAGAGCACTTTCTCAGGACTGCAATATTTAGAGCACAGGTCAGAAAGAAACATAGCCCAGCATAAGCAGAGAGAAGAGGTGGAGTCCCCAGGTGGGTGATTTGCCTGGGGCTCTGCCAAACTGCATCCTAATCCCTGCTCCACTGCTGACCCTGAACTGGTCATTCACCTCTGTTTCTGCCTCAGCAAAATTAGGACAGTGCTACTTACTGCCATCCAGCCCTCCTGCCCCTGGCAGAGGACATGCCATGGGAGAGCTCAGAGTCATCAGTGTTCCCAGTGGACAGTTCTGGCACCTCCTTCTTGCATGAGTAATCATCATTCCTGGCATGTGCTGCCCTGCCCCTCTCATTTACCCAGCAGGAGGGTTTGGGGCATGTGTTCAAAACATTCAGGGAAAATCCCTCCAACTACTGCCCGTGAATTCCCCCAGGAAGACTGTCCCGGTGCTCACACTGCTGAGGACACCAGCCCCTTGCCTGCAGACTGGAAGAACATCAGTGATGTTCCATCAGGAATACAGGGACTTCATAGGTCACTTCAGGGATCTCAGGGGGTCCCATACATCCAGGGCACAGTTGAGTGAACCCATTTTGGCATTGTTCACTGCTTTGTGCCATTGGGATGTGTGAGAGCAGAATCTCTTCTATAGGAAGCAACCAGGAAACTCAGAATTTAATGAAGCTTGGATTCCTACTCTCTTTGCATTGAAGCCCATCAATGTCTCAGGCTGATTTTCACCTTTCACTGACAATAAAGTAATTTGCTCATAACAAACAGCTTCTCATCTGAAAGATGACTGGCATGAAAAGCTCATGCTCATTTTTGAACACTGCATTATGCCCTGATTAATTGGCAGTGGCTTATGGCTCTATCAATAGGACACGCTCCCTGAAAGAATGACACATTTCCAAGAAATCCTCAACAGACCCAAGCATGTATTATTGATGAGCTAGGAGAAAATCATCTGGGTCTTGTTTTGCTTCTTCAGTTTTGCTTGAAGGTCTGCCAGTCTTTTTGATTATGGCTTCCCTCTGAAATAAAGCAAATTTCCCCTGAGGCAAAGGATTTAGTTATGGCACTTGTCTGCAGCTCAGGAGACCTGTACTCTCTTCTTGGTTCTGCTTCAGACACCATGGGTGATCCTGGACAAGACATGTTGAAAAGGTTTCCTACGCCTGCTGAGCTGGAGTCCCATTTTTAAAGGCACCTATATGGGTGCAATGTCAAAACCCAAGGAAGGCAATCCAGTGGGCTGACTGGCATGGCCCTACCCTCCCCTCCGTCCGCCCCGCTGATTCCCCTGTAGTGGAACCAGCAGTCTGATGATCCGACCAGGGCAGGGGTCTGACAGGACCTTTCCTTTTCTGGCAGGAAAGGAAAGAGGCAGGTTTGTTATTACTGAGCTGAAGTAAGGGCTCCCTGCCCGCTGAAGGGGATTTCTCCCTTGCCTTGGCTATGATCTCAGGCTAAGCTGATGCAATTCCCTTCCTAGGCCAAGAAGCGCTAAGCTAGTTTTTTGCTGTTAGGGCTGGCGTGTGGTCAGACAAGGCCTGGGAGCAGCGACAGGCAAGAGTACGTGGTTGGGAGCAGGGAAGGGGGAATGGAACAGCTTGCTTTCACCATCAGTGAGCTGTTCAGTTGGTTCAGGCAACCCCTTGAAACAAATCTGCAGCCTCAGGCTACAAATCTTGAGATGAGTACTCTGCTGATTTGTCTCCAGAACCAGCTCATCACCGAGTCAGGTAGGTGCCAGAGTGAAGGAAGTACATCAGGTCTGCTAGGGCATCAGGTAGCTAGCACAGCAGCTAACCTCTATCATCAAACCACATCCTAAACCACCTATTTTCCCCTTGGCTAGATCTACCACCTGTCCCATACATTGTGTGATTTTTCTATTTGAACTCAGCCTTGGAGCAGGAGCTTCCCCTTAACATGCACTTGTGCAATGCTTAGCACCACGGGGATCTGATCTTAATTGTATGCCTAGAGATCTTAACTACTCTTTAAGCAGTCTCACAAAAAATGAAAAGCTTTCAACTGCTGCCAACAATCCTGGCTATTCAGTAGCGCTCCCTCTTCACTGCAGTATTTGCAGACCTACTTTGGAGAACTTTTCCATCTTCTCCTGTTTCCTGCAGGGATATTATCTGTGCTTGCGAGGATTCAATTAATGCCATTGATGTGGAATGTTATTCCATTCATCACTGGACACTGCATCTAATGAATACGATAATCTAATTCTCCCCAAATAAATATGACACCAAATTAAAAGAGTTCATAAACAGCCTCCAAAAGGGAGTGAGTTTGTTTCAATTTATTGCCTTTTAAATTGCACTGGATCCCTCAAGTACCAACCTAGCTATAAACAAGTCAGTGACTGAGTTTGAAAGTTTATTATCACTAATGTTTGCCTTTATTTATACTAGAATTGAGTATTAGTATTAGCTGGAAGAACAGCAAAAGGAAGGTCATCCAAATGCCACAGTTTTTAACCACAATTTTCCTAAACTAGTGAGAGCGCTTTAAGACACAATGTATTCTAGACGATTATTTTTGCTGTGTTTACTGTCACTGAAACATTTAACAAAGTGGTTATGACCTATCATTAGAACCATGTGAAAAGTTCACCAGGAAACCAGAAAGAAGTAGTAATGCCTGCTGGGTACTTGGCTAGTTTACGAGACTTCTCTCCCTGTCTTCCACCAAAAAACAAACCAACACCTCTTCCAACTTTTTGCCTGGTATCATTTTATTTGGGAATCAGCTGTTAGACAGATGATTACATACATGAAGACAGATGATCTTGTCAAGCTCTTCTTTGAATTTAGCCTGGTGTTCAGTATCCTAGGTTGTCTGACCAGCCTTTCCAGAATACTTGGCGTGAAAAGAGATAACTAGTGTGGCTGTGGATTTCTGACAGGATGATCTAGATGAAAGAGGAAGAGAAAGGAACTATAGACTTAGTGTGGTGCTTACAAAGTATATCATATTGGATCACCAGTTTCTTAACTGTGGACAATATCTGGTGCTTCAGAAGAAATCGATCTTGTGCTTTACTGCTTGAAAAATTCTATTTATTTAACAGCTTCTACCATGGAATCTGAACACTTTCCTGAAATTAATCAATTTAGCCTCATTACAAACAGTCCCAGGAAGTAAAGATCTATCTCTACCTGGCTTTTACAGTTAGCACGTTACTCATGGTAACACAGCTCTGGCTTAGAAATCCAGAGCTATCATGTCTGCAGAACAGAAAACTACCTTGTTCAGGGATTTTCTTTCAGTCCCAGAAGCATGACAAGCAGTGAGGAATAAGTGGATTTATCATAGAATCATAAAATCATAGAATAGTTTGGGTTGGAAGGGACCTCTAAAGGTCGTCTAGTCAAACCCCCCTGCCGTGGGCAGGGACATCTTCAACTAGATCAGGTTGCTCAGAGCCCCGTCCAACCTGACCTGGAATGTTTCCAGGGATAGGGCATCCACCATCTCTCTGGGCAACCTGTGCCAGTGTTTCACCACCCTCACTGTAAAAAATTTCTTCCTTATATCTAGTCTAAATCTACCTCCTTTTAGCTAAAATCCATTCCCCCTTGTCCTGTCGCAACAGGCCCTACTAAAGTGTTTGTCCCCATCTTTCTTATAAGCCCCCTTTAAGTATTGAAAGGCTGCAATAAGGTCTCCTCGGAGCTTTCTTATTTATATAATGATTCTCAAAGACTGCAGGATGTTTTTCATGTCAGCCCCAGGCTCAGCCTTTATAATTCATCTGTATGACATGGACTCTGAAACCTTTTTCTGCCTTGCCTGCAAGGAGAGAGCTAAGGCTGAGATGGCGACTGCATGGGGATAACCATGAGATCCTGTTGTACTTAAGCAGTAATTTCTTGAATTAATATGAATGATTGATATGATCTTAGGAGAAGCAGTAGCTCTGTTTATTTAGTAAGGCATCTTTTTTTGAGTCTAGGATACCAGAGTATTGAATGAATATTCTAGTATTTTAGGTTAGGGAAAAAGAATTCTAAATAGCTAATAAACTTCTCAACAGGAAGCTCTGTTTGGAATTGTTCAGCACAGAATGTGAGTAAGTTTCTGCACCTTCCTTTCGCTACTCTTCTGCTGCAAACTAGAAAGTTGACCATGACTTAGCATTTCTTACAAAAATATTTCATATTCATGTGTCATAGTTGCTTCCTAGCAAAGTAATGAAGTAAGGTTAAGGTGAAACCCTGGAAACTGTGGAAAGGAAAGGCTAAGTGACTAACACAGGAAGGTAGCAAAGCTGTTGGGTGATTCTGATATGCTTCATAAGCTTTGACCAGGAAGTTCTGGCAAGGCTAAAAGTTGACATCAGCTGTACTCTTCCTATTTCTTCTTGTCTAGACCTTTTGGGATCTGTTTAAACTCAGAATTTAGCCCCCACAACACTGATCATCTTTTCTGTTGGAGAAGATTGCTAGTGACAAGCAATGACTCTTCCCTCCCTTTTGAAGAACATCAGCCTTTATTATGGCTAAAATAACAAGGGATCTTTCAGTTCAGTGGCTAAACCAAGGAACTGAAGGGGAAACTGTAGTTCTTAGGCTTAAACTAAAATAGAAATTTAGGAGATATTTTGGAAAGTAAAAAAAGAATATTGTGAGGCAAACTGAAATATTCAACTTTCTCCCCTCCAAAATGTCATGTTTAGCTTCACATTAATGAAACCTTTTAATAATTGTTTTTCAGCTTGAAACAGTTTTTAAAATAAAGTTGCCATTTTAAAAATCAATGTTGACAACGTTGTGGAAATGTTGACTTTCATTTTCTCCCCTATTTTTCTGCCTGACATTCATTTATAAGCTCAGTTAAATTTCATTTATGTCTACCAAATACCATTTTTCAGTGAATATACTACTGTCAATAACATTTTGCCCAGTGCTGACTGTGATTCTATGCTTCCCTAGAACATTGCTACACATGACTCAGTTCCTGCTCGGACTGTAACTCAATTTCAGAGCTCACTGTCATCTATAACTCCAAAGAGCAATTTCAGCTGAAATCCTAAATTGAATTACAGATTTGTATTGCATTGCTCACTATTTATTAATAATATTGTGCCTACAACATATCCTGTTCTTCATTACCCCAGAGAGAACAGTACTGGTTCCTCTGTGTGATCCAGAGCTATTTATTTCTCCAAATGTTAGATCCCTGCATGTAGAGAGTCTACGGACATCTGCATTTCTTTTGTAATAGGTACTTTTATCTAGCCAGTAATGCAGAAAAGGTTTCTCAGGACTATAAAACCACCTGGATGTATCCATATGATTTATATGTCATGGAAAAATATCACCATATGCACTCTTCTAATTTCAAAGAAATACTGAGTATTATGGGATAAAGTCCCTGGGAGCTTTGAACTCCCATACCAATGACACCCCTAAGTGTCGGGCATACAACTTTCGGCCAGAAATGCCAGTCCTAAGCCTCCAACAGGCACGAGCAGTCCAAGGCATGATGCTGACGGACCATGGCTAGTTGAGATTTGGAACAGGAAGGGATATTGGGAAAACAGAAGCACAGCTTGAACAATACTTTCCTCCAAACAAACCGGAGCCCAGGTCCCCAGGAGTGACTGTTTCTATCATCTTCTGGGAGGACAGTCAGATATAAAACCTAAAGTATGAATTTTTTTTCCTGCAGCCTAACATAAGGCTTTTAGTAAACAACAAATTCTCTACTGATAATTTCTTGGAACCTCAGGCATGAGTCCTTTGGGTTCAAATGGATGACACCAGAAGACTGAACGGCAACTACTTACAAGGCCAGTATTGTTTGCAGTGATGGGAGTGATGGAGAATTGGAATGGCCTTCTTGTTTACATGCGGTCTGAAGAGAAGAGGTCACTGCACTGCGTCAAACAAAACATCTCTGTGCTGCTGCAGTATCCCAGGCACGGGGACGTGCTGCACTTACCAATCCCAACCACTAAAGAAGTGAAGAGTCTTTAGAGCCAGCTTGGGCATTCGGGTTCAGGGAAGAAGTTGAAGGAAAGCCTGTTATGTCTTTGGCACCGTCTCATCTTAACATCTTACAGTTTGGTTTTATCTTTCCTGCAAGGGAGATACCATCCAATAGGTCCTGAGAAAGGTCTACAATTTCATCATTGGATGGCCACCTTGCCAGCAAAATGGGCTTCTTAAGAAAGCCGGGCAATAAGCCACAACACTAGGGGACTCCATTATCCCATCTGGATGCCTGTGGCAGGCAGTATTTCCTCACCGCAGCACGCTACATTAATAAATCAATGGTAATTTACCATTGATTTATTAATTTAAGAATAAAAAATAATCAGCGGTTTCCATTCAGGAAAGGTCCCGTCTGCCCAGCAATGAGGATGCTCTCCCCTTGAGCCTCCCTTCAGCCCACCCCAGAGCAAAACTAATGGGGCCATCTGTGCCAGCATGACCCACCTCCCCTTCCCCCCCGGGCCACACGCTGTGCTGTCCTGTGTTTTGGCAAACCAACCCTCTGCTCTGAAGAGAAGTGCTGTCTGGGCTGCCCCACAGGTGCCCCAGTGCCAGCTCTGGTGCCTCAGGCAGGCTCTTTTCCTGCCCTGCCCCAGCCCCAGCTCAACAAGCCTACACCACCCAGGGGTGCCTCCGCGCGCTGCTGGGGAAACCATAGGGGACCAGGATGATTGAACATCCTTCTCAAAAGATTTCCTCCCCCTCAAAAAGCATTCCTAAGCATGGGGAGATGGGAAAGAGATCTCCCACTTTACCCAGCTAAGACATTTGCTGTTCTCTTCTTCCACTTCCCGACAGGAACAATGGTTTTTTTAAACTCAGTTTGAACACTTAAATATATTTTATCCAAAAGTTACTCCAAACTGTTGCAAAATAGAAATGTAAATGAAGCCAGACCCATCCAATCTTCTTCTTCTCTCCAGAATTCACAGTGATGAGATACCTCTTAAGCAGAGGCTTTTCTTGCCTGCGGCTGGCCACTGCCTGGGGATCCTGTGGTCAGCCGTCTGGGTTTCAGGCCACATCTGCACGGGGATGCTGGGAGAATTAAGCAACAGTATATAAAGTCAGCTTTCTCTGGAATGGGAGCCTTCAGGGATTAAACATGATTTATGTGCATTGGCGTCATACCTGGAATAGATTTTTGTTAGTCGTCCCAGCTGTCAGGAACAGAGCTAGCAGTTGGAGTCAGCTATTCCTATGTACACCTGGGTGTGAGCTGAGCAGAGAGCTAAAGTACCTACACCCCACCATGCTGCCGGTTAGCACGGCTCCTGCCGTGTGTGCGCTGTGTCCGAGGACACAGAGCAGCCACCCAGGGAGGGACAGCAAGGTGGCATTAGTGCAGTCCCTGGAGACTTCCCGCACACAGGTTTTCCCGCAGCACAGGAGGTGGAAAAAGGCTGGCACACAGGCAGCAGAAGGCCTGCACCAGTCCTGGGCATTTTTTACATTCCCCCTGTTACCTTTTCCTTGCTGAGTGCTTATCTTGATTTTTGTGCAATAAAATCATGTTAATTAAACCGTGAATGAATAGAAAGGCCCTAAGTCAATATTTGCATTTGGAAAAGACTGGTTAGAACAGCCTAGGAATTGATTCTGCTTTATTAAAGCACCTGTTCACCCAGGGAACATTTTAGCAGCAATCAATATGTAATTAAATCTTTATTGATTGTTTTACAATTGTTTTGTTTCCCAACAATTATGGTGATAGAATCAGCTTCCCTTAGTTGTTCCTCCTTCCCAGCTTTACTACTGATCTCCTGTGAGCCTATCGGCAATTCACCTTACATGTCCCAAGCTGTTATTAATAAATTGGGACCCCAATCACACTGAAACAGCTCTAATCGTAAGCTGCTGTGCTAAGCATGGGCCAACAGGGAAAGCCAACCTCTGACCTGAATAACCTGATAACAACAGGATCTCCAAGACGATATAAGCACAAATGTTTCAGTGAAATCAACAGACAACTCTGAATTAAAATATCTTTGAAGAGCTGAGCTTTTATTAGGCTTTTCTAGTCAGATTCTAAGTCCCTCAAAGCTGGGTCGCTTCTCACTCGCTGCCTGTCCAACCTCAGGAGATGCAGATGTACAACCGTATAAACCAGTCATGCTCCCTGCTTAGGCAGTTACAAATTCCCATTTGCCTTTTCCTAAATACTACCAGAAAAAACGGAGGGAATGGCTCATATTTTCACTTAAAGCCTCATCACACAGATCTGGTCAGCGGAGAGCATTTCTGCAGAGCCTCTTAGCCATACCAGAGCTAAGGGGCTGCAGGGTGAGAGTCCCTGAACCGGAGTCACGAAGGGGACGCCTGTCAGCAAACGCACCCCTTCATTGCAGATTTTAAAAGAGCTGGGAGGGAAAACGTGCGTTGTTTAAAGGGGAGCAAATCTCACCACCCCGTGCCTGTTCTGCATCTCTCCCGCTGGAGCCCTGGCCTGCCACCGCCACGTTTGGGCACTGCTCGGG